>NW_027207732.1:0-124000 GCF_963455315.2 Globicephala melas
GGGTAGAGTTCGGGCTAGGGTTAGGGGACGGGGACGGGGACGGTTTAGGGTCCAGGTGAGGGTACGACAACGCTTTAGGGGGAGCGCACGTGTGAGGGCGCGGGTTAGTGTCAGCGTACGGGTTAGGATTAGGGGACGGGTGAGGGTCAGGCTTCGGGGAAGGGTTAGGGTTAGGGTTCGGGCTAGGGTTAGGGGACGGGGACGGGGACGGTTTAGGGTCCAGGTGAGGGTACGACAACGCTTTAGGGGGAGCGTACATGTGAGGGCGCGGGTTAGTGTCAGCGTACGGGTTAGGATTAGGGGACGGGTGAGGGTCAGGCTTCGGGGAAGGGTTAGGGTTAGGGTTCGGGCTAGGGTTAGGGGACGGGGACGGGGACGGTTTAGGGTCCAGGTGAGGGTACGACAACGCTTTAGGGGGAGCGTACATGTGAGGGCGCGGGTTAGTGTCAGCGTACGGATTAGGATTAGGGGACGGGTGAGGGTCAGGCTTCGGGGAAGGGTTAGGGTTAGGGTTCGGGCTAGGTTTAGGGGACGGGGACGGGGACGGTTTAGGGTCCAGGTGAGGGCACGACAACGCTTTAGGGGGAGCGTACGTGTGAGGGCGCGGGTTAGTGTCAGCGTACGGGTTAGGATTAGGGGACGGGTGAGGGTCAGGCTTCGGGGAAGGGTTAGGGTTAGGGTTCGGGCTAGGGTTAGGGTTAGGGGACGGGGACGGTTTAGGGTCCAGGTGAGGGTACGACAACGCTTTAGGGGGAGCGTACGTGTGAGGGCGCGGGTTAGTGTCAGCGTACGGGTTAGGATTAGGGGACGGGTGAGGGTCAGGCTTCGGGGAAGTGTTATGGTAAGGGTTCGGGCTAGGGTTAGGGTTAGGGGACGGGGACGGTTTAGGGTCCAGGTGAGGGTACGACAACGCTTTAGGGGGAGCGTACGTGTGAGGGCGCGGGTTAGTGTCAGCGTACGGGTTAGGATTAGGGGACGGGTGAGGGTCAGGCTTCGGGGAAGGGTTACGGTTAGGGTTCGGGCTAGGGTTAGGGTTAGGGGACGGGGACGGTTTAGGGTCCAGGTGAGGGTACGACAACGCTTTAGGGGGAGCGTACGTGTGAGGGCGCGGGTTAGTGTCAGCGTACGGGTTAGGATTAGGGGACGGGTGAGGGTCAGGCTTCGGGGAAGGGTTAGGGTTAGGGTTCGGGCTAGGGTTAGGGTTAGGGGACGGGGACGGTTTAGGGTCCAGGTGAGGGTACGACAACGCTTTAGGGGGAGCGTACGTGTGAGGGCGTTGGTTAGTGTCAGCGTACGGGTTAGGATTAGGGGACGGGTGAGGGTCAGGCTTCGGGGAAGGGTTAGGGTTAGGGTTCGGTCTAGGGTTAGGGTTAGGGGACGGGGACGGTTTAGGGTCCAGGTGAGGGTACGACAACGCTATAGGGGGAGCGTACGTGTGAGGGCGCGGGTTAGTGTCAGCGTACGGGTTAGGATTAGGGGACGGGTGAGGGTCAGGCTTCGGGGAAGGGTTAGGGTTAGGGTTCGGGCTAGGGTTAGGGTTAGGGGACGGGGACGGTTTAGGGTCCAGGTGAGGGTACGACAACGCTTTAGGGGGAGCGTACGTGTGAGGGCGCGGGTTAGTGTCAGCGTACGGGTTAGGATTAGGGGACGGGTGAGGGTCAGGCTTCGGGGAAGGGTTAGGGTTAGGGTTCGGGCTAGGGTTAGGGTTAGGGGACGGGGACGGTTTAGGGTCCAGGTGAGGGTACGACAACGCTTTAGGGGGAGCGTACGTGTGAGGGCGCGGGTTAGTGTCAGCGTACGGGTTAGGATTAGGGGACGGTTGAGGGTCAGGCTTCGGGGAAAGGTTAGGGTTAGGGTTCGGGCTAGGGTTAGAGTTAGGGGACGGGGACGGTTTAGGGTCCAGGTGAGGGTACGACAACGCTTTGGGGGAGCGTACGTGTGAGGGCGCGGGTTAGTGTCAGCGTACGGGTTAGGATTAGGGGACGGGTGAGGGTCAGGCTTCGGGGAAGGGTTAGGGTTAGGGTTCGGGCTAGGGTTAGGGGACGGGGACGGGGACGGTTTAGGGTCCAGGTGAGGGTACGACAACGCTTTAGGGGGAGCGTACGTGTGAGGGCGCGGGTTAGTGTCAGCGTACGGGTTAGGATTAGGGGACGGGTGAGGGTCAGGCTTCGGGGAAGGGCTAGGGTTAGGGTTCGGGCTAGGGTTAGGGTTAGGGGACGGGGACGGTTTAGGGTCCAGGTGAGGGTACGACAACGCTTTAGGGGGAGCGTACGTGTGAGGGCGCAGGTTAGTGTCATCGTACGGGTTAGGATTAGGGGACGGTTGAGGGTCAGGCCTCGGGGAAGGGCTAGGGGTAGGGTTCGGGCTAGGGTTAGGGTTAGGGGACGGGGCCGGTTTAGGGTCCAGGTGAGGGTACGACAACGCTTTAGGGGGAGCGCACGTGTGAGGGCGCGGGTTAGTGTCAGCGTACGGGTTAGGATTAGGGGACGGGTGAGGGTCAGGCTTCGGGGAAGGGTTAGGGTTAGGGTTCGGGCTAGGGTTAGGGGACGGGGACGGGGACGGTTTAGGGTCCAGGTGAGGGTACGACAACGCTTTAGGGGGAGCGTACGTGTGAGGGCGCGGGTTAGTGTCAGCGTACGGGTTAGGATTAGGGGACGGGTGAGGGTCAGGCTTCGGGGAAGGGTTAGGGTTAGGGTTCGGGCTAGGGTTAGGGGACGGGGACGGGGACGGTTTAGGGTCCAGGTGAGGGTACGACAACGCTTTAGGGGGAGCGTACATGTGAGGGCGCGGGTTAGTGTCAGCGTACGGATTAGGATTAGGGGACGGGTGAGGGTCAGGCTTCGGGGAAGGGTTAGGGTTAGGGTTCGGGCTAGGTTTAGGGGACGGGGACGGGGACGGTTTAGGGTCCAGGTGAGGGCACGACAACGCTTTAGGGGGAGCGTACGTGTGAGGGCGCGTGTTAGTGTCAGCGTACGGGTTAGGATTAGGGGACGGGTGAGGGTCAGGCTTCGGGGAAGGGTTAGGGTTAGGGTTCGGGCTAGGGTTAGGGTTAGGGGACGGGGACGGTTTAGGGTCCAGGTGAGGGTACGACAACGCTTTAGGGGGAGCGTACGTGTGAGGGCGCGGGTTAGTGTCAGCGTACGGGTTAGGATTAGGTGACGGGTGAGGGTCAGGCTTCGGGGAAGTGTTATGGTAAGGGTTCGGGCTAGGGTTAGGGTTAGGGGACGGGGACGGTTTAGGGTCCAGGTGAGGGTACGACAACGCTTTAGGGGGAGCGTACGTGTGAGGGCGCGGGTTAGTGTCAGCGTACGGGTTAGGATTAGGGGACGGGTGAGGGTCAGGCTTCGGGGAAGTGTTACGGTTAGGGTTCGGGCTAGGGTTAGGGTTAGGGGACGGGGACGGTTTAGGGTCCAGGTGAGGGTACGACAACGCTTTAGGGGGAGCGTACGTGTGAGGGCGCGGGTTAGTGTCAGCGTACGGGTTAGGATTAGGGGACGGGTGAGGGTCAGGCTTCGGGGAAGGGTTAGGGTTAGGGTTCGGGCTAGGGTTAGGGTTAGGGGACAGGGACGGTTTAGGGTCCAGGTGAGGGTACGACAACGCTTTAGGGGGAGCGTACGTGTGAGGGCGCGGGTTAGTGTCAGCGTACGGGTTAGGATTAGGGGACGGGTGAGGGTCAGGCTTCGGGGAAGGGTTAGGGTTAGGGTTCGGGCTAGGGTTAGGGTTAGGGGACGGGGACGGTTTAGGGTCCAGGTGAGGGTACGACAACGCTATAGGGGGAGCGTACGTGTGAGGGCGCGGGTTAGTGTCAGCGTACGGGTTAGGATTAGGGGACGGGTGAGGGTCAGGCTTCGGGGAAGTGTTAGGTTTAGGGTTCGGGCTAGGGTTAGGGTTAGGGGACGGGGACGGTTTAGGGTCCAGGTGAGGGTACGACAACGCTTTAGGGGGAGCGTACGTGTGAGGGCGCGGGTTAGTGTCAGCGTACGGGTTAGGATTAGGGGACGGGTGAGGGTCAGGCTTCGGGCAAGGGTTAGGGTTAGGGTTCGGGCTAGGGTTAGGGTTAGGGGACGGGGACGGTTTAGGGTCCAGGTGAGGGTACGACAACGCTTTAGGGGGAGCGTACGTGTGAGGGCGCGGGTTAGTGTCATCGTACGGGTTAGGATTAGGGGACGGTTGAGGGTCAGGCTTCGGGGAAGGGCTAGGGTTAGGGTTCGGGCTAGGGTTAGGGGACGGGGACGGGGCCGGTTTAGGGTCCAGGTGAGGGTACGACAACGCTTTAGGGGGAGCGCACGTGTGAGGGCGCGGGTTAGTGTCAGCGTACGGGTTAGGATTAGGGGACGGGTGAGGGTCAGGCTTCGGGGAAGGGTTAGGGTTAGGGTTCGGGCTAGGGTTAGGGGACGGGGACGGGGACGGTTTAGGGTCCAGGTGAGGGTACGACAACGCTTTAGGGGGAGCGTACGTGTGAGGGCGCGGGTTAGTGTCAGCGTACGGGTTAGGATTAGGGGACGGGTGAGGGTCAGGCTTCGGGGAAGGGCTAGGGGTAGGGTTCGGGCTAGGGTTAGGGGACGGGGACGGGGACGGTTTAGGGTCCAGGTGACGGTACGACAACGCTTTAGGGGGAGCGTACGTGTGAGGGCGCGGGTTAGTGTCAGCGTACGGGTTAGGATTAGGGGACGGGTGAGGGTCAGGCTTCGGGGAAGGGCTAGGGGTAGGGTTCGGGCTAGGGTTAGGGGACGGGGACGGGGACGGTTTAGGGTCCAGGTGAGGGTACGACAACGCTTTAGGGGGAGCCTACGTGTGAGGGCGCGGTTTAGTGTCAGCGTACGGGTTAGGATTAGGGGACGGGTGAGGGTCAGGCTTCGGGGAAGGGCTAGGGGTAGGGTTCGGGCTAGGGTTAGGGGACGGGGACGGGGACGGTTTAGGGTCCAGGTGAGGGTACGACAACGCTTTAGGGGGAGCGTACGTGTGAGGGCGCGGGTTAGTGTCAGCGTACGGGTTAGGATTAGGGGACGGGTGAGGGTCAGGCTTCGGGGAAGGGCTAGGGGTAGGGTTCGGGCTAGGGTTAGGGGACGGGGACGGGGACGGTTTAGGGTCCAGGTGAGGGTACGACAAGGCTTTAGGGGGAGCGTACGTGTGAGGGCGCGGGTTAGTGTCAGCGTACGGGTTAGGATTAGGGGACGGGTGAGGGTCAGGCTTCGGGGAAGGGTAAGGATTAGGGTTCGGGCTAGGGTTAGGGTTAGGAGACGGGGACGGTTTAGGGTCCAGGTGAGGGTACGAGAACGCTTTAGGGGGAGCGTACGTGTGAGGGCGCGGGTTAGTGTCAGCGTACGGGTTAGGATTAGGGGACGGGTGAGGGTCAGGCTTCGGGGAAGGGTTAGGGTTAGGGTTCGGGCTAGGGTTAGGGGACGGGGACGGGGACGGTTTAGGGTCCAGGTGAGGGTACGACAACGCTTTAGGGGGAGCGTACGTGTGAGGGCGCGGGTTAGTGTCAGCGTACGGGTTAGGATTAGGGGACGGGTGAGGGTCAGGCTTCGGGGAAGGTCTAGGGGTAGGGTACGGGCTAGGGTTAGGGGACGGGGACGGGGACGGTTTAGGGTCCAGGTGAGGGTACGACAACGCTTTAGGGGGAGCGTACGTGTGAGGGCGCGGGTTAGTGTCAGCGTACGGGTTAGGATTAGGGGACGGGTGAGGGTCAGGCTTCGGGGAAGGGCTAGGGGTAGGGTTCGGGCTAGGGTTAGGGGACGGGGACGGGGACGGTTTACGGTCCAGGTGACGGTACGATAACGCTTTAGGGGGAGCGTACGTGTGAGGGCGCGGGTTAGTGTCAGCGTACGGGTTAGGATTAGGGGACGGGTGAGGGTCAGGCTTCGGGGAAGGGCTAGGGGTGGGGTTCGGGCTAGGGTTAGGGGACGGGGACGGGGACGGTTTAGGGTCCAGGTGAGGGTACGACAACGCTTTAGGGGGAGCGTACGTGTGAGGGCGCGGGTTAGTGTCAGCGTACGGGTTAGGATTAGGGGACGGGTGAAGGTCAGGCTTCGGGGAAGGGCTAGGGGTAGGGTTCGGGCTAGGGTTAGGGGACGGGGACGGGGACGGTTTAGGGTCCAGGTGAGGGTACCACAACGCTTTAGGGGGAGCGTACGTGTGAGGACGCGGGTTAGTGTCAGCGTACGGGTTAGGATTAGGGGACGGGTGAGGGTCAGGCTTCGGGGAAGGGCTAGGGGTAGGGTTCGGGCTAGGGTTAGGGGACGGGGACGGGGACGGTTTAGGGTCCAGGTGAGGGTACGACAACGCTTTAGGGGGAGCGTACGTGTGAGGGCGCGGGTTAGTGTCAGCGTACGGGTTAGGATTAGGGGACGGGTGAGGGTCAGGCTTCGGGGAAGGGTTAGGGTTAGGGTTCGGGCTAGGGTTAGGGTTAGGGGACGGGGACGGTTTAGGGTCCAGGTGAGGGTACGACAACGCTTTAGGGGGAGCGTACGTGTGAGGGCGCGGGTTAGTGTCAGCGTACGGGTTAGGATTAGGGGACGGGTGAGGGTCAGGCTTCGGGGAAGTGTTATGGTAAGGGTTCGGGCTAGGGTTAGGGTTAGGGGACGGGGACGGTTTAGGGTCCAGGTGAGGGTACGACAACGCTTTAGGGGGAGCGTACGTGTGAGGGCGCGGGTTAGTGTCAGCGTACGGGTTAGGATTAGGGGACGGGTGAGGGTCAGGCTTCGGGGAAGGGTTACGGTTAGGGTTCGGGCTAGGGTTAGGGTTAGGGGACGGGGACGGTTTAGGGTCCAGGTGAGGGTACGACAACGCTTTAGGGGGAGCGTACGTGTGAGGGCGCGGGTTAGTGTCAGCGTACGGGTTAGGATTAGGGGACGGGTGAGGGTCAGGCTTCGGGGAAGGGTTAGGGTTAGGGTTCGGGCTAGGGTTAGGGTTAGGGGACGGGGACGGTTTAGGGTCCAGGTGAGGGTACGACAACGCTTTAGGGGGAGCGTACGTGTGAGGGCGCGGGTTAGTGTCAGCGTACGGGTTAGGATTAGGGGACGGGTGAGGGTCAGGCTTCGGGGAAGGGTTAGGGTTAGGGTTCGGGCTAGGGTTAGGGTTAGGGGACGGGGACGGTTTAGGGTCCAGGTGAGGGTACGACAACGCTATAGGGGGAGCGTACGTGTGAGGGCGCGGGTTAGTGTCAGCGTACGGGTTAGGATTAGGGGACGGGTGAGGGTCAGGCTTCGGGGAAGGGTTAGGGTTAGGGTTCGGGCTAGGGTTAGGGTTAGGGGACGGGGACGGTTTAGGGTCCAGGTGAGGGTACGACAACGCTTTAGGGGGAGCGTACGTGTGAGGGCGCGGGTTAGTGTCAGCGTACGGGTTAGGATTAGGGGACGGGTGAGGGTCAGGCTTCGGGGAAGGGTTAGGGTTAGGGTTCGGGCTAGGGTTAGGGTTAGGGGACGGGGACGGTTTAGGGTCCAGGTGAGGGTACGACAACGCTTTAGGGGGAGCGTACGTGTGAGGGCGCGGGTTAGTGTCAGCGTACGGGTTAGGATTAGGGGACGGTTGAGGGTCAGGCTTCGGGGAAAGGTTAGGGTTAGGGTTCGGGCTAGGGTTAGAGTTAGGGGACGGGGACGGTTTAGGGTCCAGGTGAGGGTACGACAACGCTTTGGGGGAGCGTACGTGTGAGGGCGCGGGTTAGTGTCAGCGTACGGGTTAGGATTAGGGGACGGGTGAGGGTCAGGCTTCGGGGAAGGGTTAGGGTTAGGGTTCGGGCTAGGGTTAGGGGACGGGGACGGGGACGGTTTAGGGTCCAGGTGAGGGTACGACAACGCTTTAGGGGGAGCGTACGTGTGAGGGCGCGGGTTAGTGTCAGCGTACGGGTTAGGATTAGGGGACGGGTGAGGGTCAGGCTTCGGGGAAGGGCTAGGGTTAGGGTTCGGGCTAGGGTTAGGGTTAGGGGACGGGGACGGTTTAGGGTCCAGGTGAGGGTACGACAACGCTTTAGGGGGAGCGTACGTGTGAGGGCGCAGGTTAGTGTCATCGTACGGGTTAGGATTAGGGGACGGTTGAGGGTCAGGCTTCGGGGAAGGGCTAGGGGTAGGGTTCGGGCTAGGGTTAGGGGACGGGGACGGGGCCGGTTTAGGGTCCAGGTGAGGGTACGACAACGCTTTAGGGGGAGCGCACGTGTGAGGGCGCGGGTTAGTGTCAGCGTACGGGTTAGGATTAGGGGACGGGTGAGGGTCAGGCTTCGGGGAAGGGTTAGGGTTAGGGTTCGGGCTAGGGTTAGGGGACGGGGACGGGGACGGTTTAGGGTCCAGGTGAGGGTACGACAACGCTTTAGGGGGAGCGTACGTGTGAGGGCGCGGGTTAGTGTCAGCGTACGGGTTAGGATTAGGGGACGGGTGAGGGTCAGGCTTCGGGGAAGGGTTAGGGTTAGGGTTCGGGCTAGGGTTAGGGGACGGGGACGGGGACGGTTTAGGGTCCAGGTGAGGGTACGACAACGCTTTAGGGGGAGCGTACATGTGAGGGCGCGGGTTAGTGTCAGCGTACGGATTAGGATTAGGGGACGGGTGAGGGTCAGGCTTCGGGGAAGGGTTAGGGTTAGGGTTCGGGCTAGGTTTAGGGGACGGGGACGGGGACGGTTTAGGGTCCAGGTGAGGGCACGACAACGCTTTAGGGGGAGCGTACGTGTGAGGGCGCGTGTTAGTGTCAGCGTACGGGTTAGGATTAGGGGACGGGTGAGGGTCAGGCTTCGGGGAAGGGTTAGGGTTAGGGTTCGGGCTAGGGTTAGGGTTAGGGGACGGGGACGGTTTAGGGTCCAGGTGAGGGTACGACAACGCTTTAGGGGGAGCGTACGTGTGAGGGCGCGGGTTAGTGTCAGCGTACGGGTTAGGATTAGGTGACGGGTGAGGGTCAGGCTTCGGGGAAGTGTTATGGTAAGGGTTCGGGCTAGGGTTAGGGTTAGGGGACGGGGACGGTTTAGGGTCCAGGTGAGGGTACGACAACGCTTTAGGGGGAGCGTACGTGTGAGGGCGCGGGTTAGTGTCAGCGTACGGGTTAGGATTAGGGGACGGGTGAGGGTCAGGCTTCGGGGAAGTGTTACGGTTAGGGTTCGGGCTAGGGTTAGGGTTAGGGGACGGGGACGGTTTAGGGTCCAGGTGAGGGTACGACAACGCTTTAGGGGGAGCGTACGTGTGAGGGCGCGGGTTAGTGTCAGCGTACGGGTTAGGATTAGGGGACGGGTGAGGGTCAGGCTTCGGGGAAGGGTTAGGGTTAGGGTTCGGGCTAGGGTTAGGGTTAGGGGACAGGGACGGTTTAGGGTCCAGGTGAGGGTACGACAACGCTTTAGGGGGAGCGTACGTGTGAGGGCGCGGGTTAGTGTCAGCGTACGGGTTAGGATTAGGGGACGGGTGAGGGTCAGGCTTCGGGGAAGGGTTAGGGTTAGGGTTCGGGCTAGGGTTAGGGTTAGGGGACGGGGAAGGTTTAGGGTCCAGGTGAGGGTACGACAACGCTATAGGGGGAGCGTACGTGTGAGGGCGCGGGTTAGTGTCAGCGTACGGGTTAGGATTAGGGGACGGGTGAGGGTCAGGCTTCGGGGAAGGGTTAGGTTTAGGGTTCGGGCTAGGGTTAGGGTTAGGGGACGGGGACGGTTTAGGGTCCAGGTGAGGGTACGACAACGCTTTAGGGGGAGCGTACGTGTGAGGGCGCGGGTTAGTGTCAGCGTACGGGTTAGGATTAGGGGACGGGTGAGGGTCAGGCTTCGGGCAAGGGTTAGGGTTAGGGTTCGGGCTAGGGTTAGGGTTAGGGGACGGGGACGGTTTAGGGTCCAGGTGAGGGTACGACAACGCTTTAGGGGGAGCGTACGTGTGAGGGCGCGGGTTAGTGTCATCGTACGGGTTAGGATTAGGGGACGGTTGAGGGTCAGGCTTCGGGGAAGGGCTAGGGTTAGGGTTCGGGCTAGGGTTAGGGGACGGGGACGGGGCCGGTTTAGGGTCCAGGTGAGGGTACGACAACGCTTTAGGGGGAGCGCACGTGTGAGGGCGCGGGTTAGTGTCAGCGTACGGGTTAGGATTAGGGGACGGGTGAGGGTCAGGCTTCGGGGAAGGGTTAGGGTTAGGGTTCGGGCTAGGGTTAGGGGACGGGGACGGGGACGGTTTAGGGTCCAGGTGAGGGTACGACAACGCTTTAGGGGGAGCGTACGTGTGAGGGCGCGGGTTAGTGTCAGCCTACGGGTTAGGATTAGGGGACGGGTGAGGGTCAGGCTTCGGGGAAGGGCTAGGGGTAGGGTTCGGGCTAGGGTTAGGGGACGGGGACGGGGACGGTTTAGGGTCCAGGTGACGGTACGACAACGCTTTAGGGGGAGCGTACGTGTGAGGGCGCGGGTTAGTGTCAGCGTACGGGTTAGGATTAGGGGACGGGTGAGGGTCAGGCTTCGGGGAAGGGCTAGGGGTAGGGTTCGGGCTAGGGTTAGGGGACGGGGACGGGGACGGTTTAGGGTCCAGGTGAGGGTACGACAACGCTTTAGGGGGAGCCTACGTGTGAGGGCGCGGTTTAGTGTCAGCGTACGGGTTAGGATTAGGGGACGGGTGAGGGTCAGGCTTCGGGGAAGGGCTAGGGGTAGGGTTCGGGCTAGGGTTAGGGGACGGGGACGGGGACGGTTTAGGGTCCAGGTGAGGGTACGACAACGCTTTAGGGGGAGCGTACGTGTGAGGGCGCGGGTTAGTGTCAGCGTACGGGTTAGGATTAGGGGACGGGTGAGGGTCAGGCTTCGGGGAAGGGCTAGGGGTAGGGTTCGGGCTAGGGTTAGGGGACGGGGACGGGGACGGTTTAGGGTCCAGGTGAGGGTACGACAAGGCTTTAGGGGGAGCGTACGTGTGAGGGCGCGGGTTAGTGTCAGCGTACGGGTTAGGATTAGGGGACGGGTGAGGGTCAGGCTTCGGGGAAGGGTAAGGATTAGGGTTCGGGCTAGGGTTAGGGTTAGGAGACGGGGACGGTTTAGGGTCCAGGTGAGGGTACGAGAACGCTTTAGGGGGAGCGTACGTGTGAGGGCGCGGGTTAGTGTCAGCGTACGGGTTAGGATTAGGGGACGGGTGAGGGTCAGGCTTCGGGGAAGGGTTAGGGTTAGGGTTCGGGCTAGGGTTAGGGGACGGGGACGGGGACGGTTTAGGGTCCAGGTGAGGGTACGACAACGCTTTAGGGGGAGCGTACGTGTGAGGGCGCGGGTTAGTGTCAGCGTACGGGTTAGGATTAGGGGACGGGTGAGGGTCAGGCTTCGGGGAAGGTCTAGGGGTAGGGTACGGGCTAGGGTTAGGGGACGGGGACGGGGACGGTTTAGGGTCCAGGTGAGGGTACGACAACGCTTTAGGGGGAGCGTACGTGTGAGGGCGCGGGTTAGTGTCAGCGTACGGGTTAGGATTAGGGGACGGGTGAGGGTCAGGCTTCGGGGAAGGGCTAGGGGTAGGGTTCGGGCTAGGGTTAGGGGACGGGGACGGGGACGGTTTACGGTCCAGGTGACGGTACGATAACGCTTTAGGGGGAGCGTACGTGTGAGGGCGCGGGTTAGTGTCAGCGTACGGGTTAGGATTAGGGGACGGGTGAGGGTCAGGCTTCGGGGAAGGGCTAGGGGTGGGGTTCGGGCTAGGGTTAGGGGACGGGGACGGGGACGGTTTAGGGTCCAGGTGAGGGTACGACAACGCTTTAGGGGGAGCGTACGTGTGAGGGCGCGGGTTAGTGTCAGCGTACGGGTTAGGATTAGGGGACGGGTGAAGGTCAGGCTTCGGGGAAGGGCTAGGGGTAGGGTTCGGGCTAGGGTTAGGGGACGGGGACGGGGACGGTTTAGGGTCCAGGTGAGGGTACCACAACGCTTTAGGGGGAGCGTACGTGTGAGGACGCGGGTTAGTGTCAGCGTACGGGTTAGGATTAGGGGACGGGTGAGGGTCAGGCTTCGGGGAAGGGCTAGGGGTAGGGTTCGGGCTAGGGTTAGGGGACGGGGACGGGGACGGTTTAGGGTCCAGGTGAGGGTACGACAACGCTTTAGGGGGAGCGTACGTGTGAGGGCGCGGGTTAGTGTCAGCGTACGGGTTAGGATTAGGGGACGGGTGAGGGTCAGGCTTCGGGGAAGGGTTAGGGTTAGGGTTCGGGCTAGGGTTAGGGGACGGGGACGGGGACGGTTTAGGGTCCAGGTGAGGGTACGACAACGCTTTAGGGGGAGCGTACGTGTGAGGGCGCGGGTTAGTGTCAGCGTACGGGTTAGGATTAGGGGACGGGTGAGGGTCAGGCTTCGGGGAAGGGTTAGGGTTAGGGTTCGGGCTAGGGTTAGAGGACGGGTACGGGGACGGTTTAGGGTCCAGGTGAGGGTACGACAACGCTTTAGGGGGAGTGTACGTGTGAGGGCGCGGGTTAGTGTCAGCGTACGGGTTAGGATTAGGGGACGGGTGAGGGTCAGGCTTCGGGGAAGGGTTAGGGTTAGGGTTCGGGCTAGGGTTAGGGTTAGGGGACGGGGACGGTTTAGGGTCCAGGTGAGGGTACGACAACGCTTTAGGGGGAGTGTACGTGTGAGGGCGCGGGTTAGTGTCAGCGTACGGGTTAGGATTAGGGGACGGGTGAGGGTCAGGCTTCGGGGAAGGGTTAGGGTTAGGGTTCGGGCTAGGGTTAGGGTTAGGGGACGGGGACGGTTTAGGGTCCAGGTGAGGGTACGACAACGCTTTAGGGGGAGCGTACGTGTGAGGGCGCGGGTTAGTGTCAGCGTACGGGTTAGGATTAGGGGACGGGTGAGGGTCAGGCTTCGGGAGAGGGTTAGGGTTAGGGTTCGGGCTAGGGTTAGGGTTAGGGGACGGGGACGGTTTAGGGTCCAGGTGAGGGTACGACAACGCTTTAGGGGGAGCGTACGTGTGAGGGCGCGGATTAGTGTCAGCGTACGGGTTAGGATTAGGGGACGGGTGAGGGTCAGGCTTCGGGAGAGGGTTAGGGTTAGGGTTCGGGCTAGGGTTAGGGTTAGGGGACGGGGACGGTTTAGGGTCCAGGTGAGGGTACGACAACGCTTTAGGGGGAGCGTACGTGTGAGGGCGCGGGTTAGTGTCAGCGTACGGGTTAGGATTAGGGGACGGGTGAGGGTCAGGCTTCGGGGGAGGGTTAGGGTTAGGGTTCGGGCTAGGTTTAGGGCACGGGGACGGGGACGGTTTAGGGTCCAGGTGAGGGTACGACAACGCTTTAGGGGGAGCGAACGTGTGAGGGCGCGGGTTAGTGTCAGCGTACGGGTTAGGATTAGGGGACGGGTGAGGGTCAGGCTTCGGGGAAGGGTTAGGGTTAGGGTTCGGGCTAGGGTTAGGGTTAGGGGACGGGGACGGTTTAGGGTCCAGGTGAGGGTACGACAACGCTTTAGGGGGAGCGTACGTGTGAGGGCGCGGGTTAGTGTCAGCGTACGGGTTAGGATTAGGGGACGGGTGAGGGTCAGGCTTCGGGGAAGAGTTAGGGTTAGGGTTCGGGCTAGGGTTAGGGGACGGGGACGGGGACGGTTTAGGGTCCAGGTGAGGGTACGACAACGCTTTAGGGGGAGCGTACGTGTGAGGGCGCGGGTTAGTGTCAGCGTATGGGTTAGGATTAGGGGACGGGTGAGGGTCAGGCTTCGGGGAAGGGTTAGGGTTAGGGTTCGGGCTAGGGTTAGGGTTAGGGGACGGGGACGTTTTAGGGTCCAGGTGAGGGTACGACAACGCTTTAGGGGGAGCGTACGTGTGAGGGCGCGGGTTAGTGTCAGCGTACGGGTTAGGATTAGGTGACGGGTGAGGGTCAGGCTTCGGGGAAGGGCTAGGGGTAGGGTTCGGGCTAGGGTTAGGGGACGGGGACGGGGACGGTTTAGGGTCCAGGTGACGGTACGACAACGCTTTAGGGGGAGCGTACGTGTGAGGGCGCGGGTTAGTGTCAGCGTACGGGTTAGGATTAGGGGACGGGTGAGGGTCAGGCTTCGGGGAAGGGTTAGGGTTAGGGTTCGGGCTAGGGTTAGGGTTAGGGGACGGGGACGGTTTAGGGTCCAGGTGAGGGTACGACAACGCTTTAGGGGGAGCGTACGTGTGAGGGCGCGGGTTAGTGTCAGCGTACGGGTTAGGATTAGGGGACGGGTGAGGGTCAGGCTTCGGGGAAGGGTTAGGGTTAGGGTTCGGGCTAGGGTTAGGGTTAGGGGACGGGGACGGTTTAGGGTCCAGGTGAGGGTACGACAACGCTTTAGGGGGAGCGTACGTGTGAGGGCGCGGGTTAGTGTCAGCGTACGGGTTAGGATTAGGGGACGGGTGAGGGTCAGGCTTCGGGGAAGGGCTAGGGGTAGGGTTCGGGCTAGGGTTAGGGGACGGGGACGGGGACGGTTTAGGGTACAGGTGACGGTACGACAACGCTTTAGGGGGAGCGTACGTGTGAGGGCGCGGGTTAGTGTCAGCGTACGGGTTAGGATTAGGGGACGGGTGAGGGTCAGGCTTCGGGGAAGGGCTAGGGGTAGGGTTCGGGCTAGGGTTAGGGGACGGGGACGGGGACGGTTTAGGGTCCAGGTGAGGGTACGACAACGCTTTAGGGGGAGCGTACGTGTGAGGGCGCGGGTTAGTGTCAGCGTACGGGTTAGGATTAGGGGACGGGTGAGGGTCAGGCTTCGGGGAAGGGCTAGGGTTAGGGTTCGGGCTAGGGTTAGGGTTAGGGGACGGGGACGGTTTAGGGTCCAGGTGAGGGTACGACAACGCTTTAGGGGGAGTGTACGTGTGAGGACGCGGGTTAGTGTCACCGTACGGGTTAGGATTAGGGGACGGGTGAGGGTCAGGCTTCGGGGAAGGGCTAGGGGTAGGGTTCGGGCTAGGGTTAGGGGACGGGGACGGGGACGGTTTAGCGTCCAGGTGAGGATACGACAACGCTTTAGGGGGAGCGCACGTGTGAGGGCGCGGGTTAGTGTCAGCGTACGGGTTAGGATTAGGGGACGGGTGAGGGTCAGGCTTCGGGGAAGGGTTAGGGTTAGGGTTCGGGCTAGGGTTAGGGGACGGGGACGGGGACGGTTTAGGGTCCAGGTGAGGGTACGACAACGCTTTAGGGGGAGCGTACGTGTGAGGGCGCGGGTTAGTGTCAGCGTACGGGTTAGGATTACGGGACGGGTGAGGGTCAGACTTCGGGGAAGGGTTAGGGTTAGGGTTCGGGCTAGGGTTAGGGGACGGGGACGGGGACGGTTTAGGGTCCAGGTGAGGGTACGACAACGCTTTAGGGGGAGCGTACGTGTGAGGGCGCGGGTTAGTGTCAGCGTACGGGTTAGGATTAGGGGACGGGTGAGGGTCAGGCTTCGGGGAAGGGTTAGGGTTAGGGTTCGGGCTAGGGTTAGGGGACGGGGATGGGGACGGTTTAGGGTCCAGGTGAGGGTACGACAACGCTTTAGGGGGAGCGTACGTGTGAGGGCGCGGGTTAGTGTCAGCGTACGGGTTAGGATTAGGGGACGGATGAGGGTCAGGCTTCGCAGAAGGGTTAGGGTTAGGGTTCGGGCTAGGGTTAGGGGATGGGGACGGGGACGGTTTAGGGTCCAGGTGAGGGTACGACAACGCTTTAGGGGGAGCGTACGTGTGAGGGCGCGGGTTAGTGTCAGCGTACGCGTTAGGATTAGGGGATGGGTGAGGGTCAGGCTTCGGGGGAGGGTTAGGGTTAGGGTTCGGGCTAGGGTTAGGGTTAGGGGACGGGGACGGTTTAGGGTCCAGGTGAGGGTACGAAAACGCTTTAGAGGGAGCGTACGTGTGCGGGCGCGGGTTAGTGTCAGCGTACGGGTTAGGATTAGGGGACGGGTGAGGGTCAGGCTTTGGGGAAGGGTTAGGGTTAGGGTTCGGGCTAGGGTTAGGGGACGGGGACGGGGACGGTTTAGGGTCCAGGTGAGGGTACGACAACGCTTTAGGGGGAGCGTACTTGTGAGGGCGCGGGTTAGTTTCAGCGTACGGGTTAGGATTAGGGGACGGGTGAGGGTCAGGCTTCGGGGAAGGGTTAGGGTTAGGGTTCGGGCTAGGGTTAGGGTTAGGGGACGGGGACGGTTTAGGGTCCAGGTGAGGGTACGACAACGCTTTAGGGGGAGCGTACGTGTGAGGGCGCGGGTTAGTGTCAGCGTACGGGTTAGGATTAGGGGACGGGTGAGGGTCAGGCTTCGGGGAAGGGTTAGGGTTAGGGTTCGGGCTAGGGTTAGGGTTAGGGGACGGGGACGGTTTAGGGTCCAGGTGAGGGTACGACAACGCTTTAGGGGGAGCGTACGTGTGAGGGCGCGGGTTAGTGTCAGGGTACGGGTTAGGATTAGGGGACGGGTGAGGGTCAGGCTTCGGGGAAGGGTTAGGGTTAGGGTTCGGGCTAGGGTTAGGGTTAGGGGACGGGGACGGTTTAGGGTCCAGGTGAGGGTACGACAACGCTTTAGGGGGAGCGTACGTGTGAGGGCGCGGGTTAGTGTCAGCGTACGGGTTAGGATTATGGGACGGGTGAGGGTCAGGCTTCGGGGGAGGTTTAGGGTTAGGGTTCGGGCTAGGGTTAGGGTTAGGGGACGGGGACGGTTTAGGGTACAGGTGAGGGTACGAAAAAGCTTTAGGGGGAGCGTACGTGTGAGGGCGCGGGTTAGTGTCAGCGTACGGGTTAGGATTAGGGGACGGGTGAGGGTCAGGCTTCGGGGAAGGGTTAGGGTTAGGGTTCGGGCTAGGGTTAGGGTTAGGGGACGGGGACGGTTTAGGGTCCAGGTGAGGGTACGACAACGCTTCAGGGGGAGCGTACGTGTGAGGGCGCGGGTTAGTGTCAGCGTACGGGTTAGGATTAGGGGACGGGTGAGGGTCAGGCTTCGGGGAAGGGTTAGGGTTAGGGTTCGGGCTAGGGTTAGGGTTAGGGGACGGGGACGGTTTAGGGTCCAGGTGAGGGTACGACAACGCTTTAGGGGGAGCGTACGTGTGAGGGCGCGGGTTAGTGTCAGCGTACGGGTTAGGATTAGGGCACGGGTGAGGGTCAGGCTTCGGGGAAGGGTTAGGGTTAGGGTTCGGGCTAGGGTTAGGGGACGGGGACGGGGACGGTTTAGGGTCCAGGTGAGGGTACGACAACGCTTTAGGGGGAGCGTACGTGTGAGGGCGCGGGTTAGTGTCAGCGTACGGATTAGGATTAGGGACGGGTGAGGGTCAGGCTTCGGGGAAGGGTTAGGGTTAGGGTTCGGGCTAGGGTTAGGGTTAGGGGACGGGGACGGTTTAGGGTCCAGGTGAGGGTACGACAACGCTTTAGGGGGAGCGTACGTGTGAGGGCGCGGGTTAGTGTCAGCGTACGGGTTAGGATTAGGGGACGGGTGAGGGTCAGGCTTCGGGGGAGGTTTAGGGTTAGGGTTCGTGCTAGGGTTAGGGGACGGGGACGGGGACGGTTTAGGGTCCAGGTGAGGGTACGACAAGGCTTTAGGGGGAGCGTACGTGTGAGGGCGCGGGTTAGTGTCAGCGTACGGGTTAGGATTAGGGGACGGGTGAGGGTCAGGCTTCGGGGAAGGGTAAGGATTAGGGTTCGGGCTAGGGTTAGGGTTAGGAGACGGGGACGGTTTAGGGTCCAGGTGAGGGTACGAGAACGCTTTAGGGGGAACTTACGTGTGAGGGCGCGGGTTAGTGTCAGCGTACGGGTTAGGATTAGGGGACGGGTGAGGGTCAGGCTTCGGGGAAGGTCTAGGGGTAGGGTTCGGGCTAGGGTTAGGGGACGGGGACGGGGATGGTTTAGGGTCCAGGTGAGGGTACGACAACGCTTTAGGGGGAGCGTACATGTGAGGGCGCGGGTTAGTGTCAGCGTACGGGTTAGGATTAGGGGACGGGTGAGGGTCAGGCTTCGGGGAAGGGCTAGGGGTAGGGTTCGGGCTAGGGTTAGGGGACGGGGACGGGGACGGTTTACGGTCCAGGTGACGGTACGATAACGCTTTAGGGGGAGCGTACGTGTGAGGGCGCGGGTTAGTGTCAGCGTACGGGTTAGGATTAGGGGACGGGTGAGGGTCAGGCTTCGGGGAAGGGCTAGGGGTAGGGTTCGGGCTAGGGTTAGGGGACGGGGACGGGGACGGTTTAGGGTCCAGGTGAGGGTACGACAACGCTTTAGGGGGAGCGTACGTGTGAGGGCGCGGGTTAGTGTCAGCGTACGGGTTAGGATTAGGGGACGGGTGAGGGTCAGGCTTCGGGGAAGGGCTAGGGGTAGGGTTCGGGCTAGGGTTAGGGGACGGGGACGGGGACGGTTTAGGGTCCAGGTGAGGGTACCACAACGCTTTAGGGGGAGCGTACGTGTGAGGACGCGGGTTAGTGTCAGCGTACGGGTTAGGATTAGGGGACGGGTGAGGGTCAGGCTTCGGGGAAGGGCTAGGGGTAGGGTTCGGGCTAGGGTTAGGGGACGGGGACGGGGACGGTTTAGGGTCCAGGTGAGGGTACGACAACGCTTTAGGGGGAGCGTACGTGTGAGGGCGCGGGTTAGTGTCAGCGTACGGGTTAGGATTAGGGGACGGGTGAGGGTCAGGCTTCGGGGAAGGGTTAGGGTTAGGGTTCGGGCTAGGGTTAGGGGACGGGGACGGGGACGGTTTAGGGTCCAGGTGAGGGTACGACAACGCTTTAGGGGGAGCGTACGTGTGAGGGCGCGGGTTAGTGTCAGCGTACGGGTTAGGATTAGGGGACGGGTGAGGGTCAGGCTTCGGGGAAGGGTTAGGGTTAGGGTTCGGGCTAGGGTTAGGGGACGGGTACGGGGACGGTTTAGGGTCCAGGT
This sequence comes from Globicephala melas, assembly GCF_963455315.2. NCBI lineage: Eukaryota > Metazoa > Chordata > Mammalia > Artiodactyla > Delphinidae > Globicephala > Globicephala melas. The sequence goes on from NW_027207732.1 coordinate 18,703, forward strand.
GAGGGTACGACAACGCTTTAGGGGGAGTGTACGTGTGAGAGCGCGGGTTAGTGTCAGCGTACGGGTTAGGATTAGGGGACGGGTGAGGGTCAGGCTTCGGGGAAGGGTTAGGGTTAGGGTTCGGGCTAGGGTTAGGGTTAGGGGACAGGGACGGTTTAGGGTCCAGGTGAGGGTACGACAACGCTTTAGGGGGAGTGTACGTGTGAGGGCGCGGGTTAGTGTCAGCGTACGGGTTAGGATTAGGGGACGGGTGAGGGTCAGGCTTCGGGGAAGGGTTAGGGTTAGGGTTCGGGCTAGGGTTAGGGTTAGGGGACGGGGACGGTTTAGGGTCCAGGTGAGGGTACGACAACGCTTTAGGGGGAGCGTACGTGTGAGGGCGCGGGTTAGTGTCAGCGTACGGGTTAGGATTAGGGGACGGGTGAGGGTCAGACTTCGGGAGAGGGTTAGGGTTAGGGTTCGGGCTAGGGTTAGGGTTAGGGGACGGGGACGGTTTAGGGTCCAGGTGAGGGTACGACAACGCTTTAGGGGGAGCGTACGTGTGAGGGCGCGGGTTAGTGTCAGCGTACGGGTTAGGATTAGGGGACGGGTGAGTGTCAGGCTTCGGGAGAGGGTTAGGGTTAGGGTTCGGGCTAGGGTTAGGGTTAGGGGACGGGGACGGTTTAGGGTCCAGGTGAGGGTACGACAACGCTTTAGGGGGAGCGTACGTGTGAGGGCGCGGGTTAGTGTCAGCGTACGGGTTAGGATTAGGGGACGGGTGAGGGTCAGGCTTCGGGGGAGGGTTAGGGTTAGGGTTCGGGCTAGGTTTAGGGCACGGGGACGGGGACGGTTTAGGGTCCAGGTGTGGGTACGACAACGCTTTAGGGGGAGCGAACGTGTGAGGGCGCGGGTTAGTGTCAGCGTACGGGTTAGGATTAGGGGACGGGTGAGGGTCAGGCTTCGGGGAAGGGTTAGGGTTAGGGTTCGGGCTAGGGTTAGGGTTAGGGGACGGGGACGGTTTAGGGTCCAGGTGAGGGTACGACAACGCTTTAGGGGGAGCGTACGTGTGAGGGCGCGGGTTAGTGTCAGCGTACGGGTTAGGATTAGGGGACGGGTGAGGGTCAGGCTTCGGGGAAGGGTTAGGGTTAGGGTTCGGGCTAGGGTTAGGGTTAGGGGACGGGGACGGTTTAGGGTCCAGGTGAGGGTACGACAACGCTTTAGGGGGAGCGTACGTGTGAGGGCGCGGGTTAGTGTCAGCGTACGGGTTAGGATTAGGGGACGGGTGAGGGTCAGGCTTCGGGGAAGGGCTAGGGGTAGGGTTCGGGCTAGGGTTAGGGGACGGGGACGGGGACGGTTTAGGGTCCAGGTGACGGTACGACAACGCTTTAGGGGGAGCGTACGTGTGAGGGCGCGGGTTAGTGTCAGCGTACGGGTTAGGATTAGGGGACGGGTGAGGGTCAGGCTTCGGGGAAGGGCTAGGGGTAGGGTTCGGGCAAGGGTTAGGGGACGGGGACGGGGACGGTTTAGGGTCCAGGTGAGGGTACGACAACGCTTTAGGGGGAGCGTACGTGTGAGGGCGCGGGTTAGTGTCAGCGTACGGGTTAGGATTAGGGGACGGGTGAGGGTCAGGCTTCGGGGAAGGGCTAGGGTTAGGGTTCGGGCTAGGGTTACGGTTAGGGGACGGGGACGGTTTAGGGTCCAGGTGAGGGTACGACAACGCTTTAGGGGGAGTGTACGTGTGAGGACGCGGGTTAGTGTCACCGTACGGGTTAGGATTAGGGGACGGGTGAGGGTCAGGCTTCGGGGAAGGGCTAGGGGTAGGGTTCGGGCTAGGGTTAGGGGACGGGGACGGGGACGGTTTAGGGTCCAGGTGAGGGTACGACAACGCTTTAGGGGGAGCGTACGTGTGAGGGCGCGGGTTAGTGTCAGCGTACGGGTTAGGATTAGGGGACGGGTGAGGGTCAGGCTTCGGGGAAGGGCTAGGGGTAGGGTTCGGGCTAGGGTTAGGGGACGGGGACGGGGACGGTTTAGGGTCCAGGTGAGGGTACCACAACGCTTTAGGGGGAGCGTACGTGTGAGGACGCGGGTTAGCGTCAGCGTACGGGTTAGGATTAGGGGACGGGTGAGGGTCAGGCTTCGGGGAAGGGCTAGGGGTAGGGTTCGGGCTAGGGTTAGGGGACGGGGACGGGGACGGTTTAGGGTCCAGGTGAGGGTACGACAACGCTTTAGGGGGAGCGTACGTGTGAGGGCGCGGGTTAGTGTCAGCGTACGGGTTAGGATTAGGGGACGGGTGAGGGTCAGGCTTCGGGGAAGGGTTAGGGTTAGGGTTCGGGCTAGGGTTAGGGGACGGGGACGGGGACGGTTTAGGGTCCAGGTGAGGGTACGACAACGCTTTAGGGGGAGCGTACGTGTGAGGGCGCGGGTTAGTGTCAGCGTACGGGTTAGGATTAGGGGACGGGTGAGGGTCAGGCTTCGGGGAAGGGTTAGGGTTAGGGTTCGGGCTAGGGTTAGGGGACGGGTACGGGGACGGTTTAGGGTCCAGGTGAGGGTACGACAACGCTTTAGGGGGAGTGTACGTGTGAGAGCGCGGGTTAGTGTCAGCGTACGGGTTAGGATTAGGGGACGGGTGAGGGTCAGGCTTCGGGGAAGGGTTAGGGTTAGGGTTCGGGCTAGGGTTAGGGTTAGGGGACGGGGACGGTTTAGGGTCCAGGTGAGGGTACGACAACGCTTTAGGGGGAGTGTACGTGTGAGGGCGCGGGTTAGTGTCAGCGTACGGGTTAGGATTAGGGGACGGGTGAGGGTCAGGCTTCGGGGAAGGGTTAGGGTTAGGGTTCGGGCTAGGGTTAGGGTTAGGGGACGGGGACGGTTTAGGGTCCAGGTGAGGGTACGACAACGCTTTAGGGGGAGCGTACATGTGAGGGCGCGGGTTAGTGTCAGCGTACGGGTTAGGATTAGGGGACGGGTGAGGGTCAGACTTCGGGAGAGGGTTAGGGTTAGGGTTCGGGCTAGGGTTAGGGTTAGGGGACGGGGACGGTTTAGGGTCCAGGTGAGGGTACGACAACGCTTTAGGGGGAGCGTACGTGTGAGGGCGGGGGTTAGTGTCAGCGTACGGGTTAGGATTAGGGGACGGGTGAGGGTCAGGCTTCGGGAGAGGGTTAGGGTTAGGGTTCGGGCTAGGGTTAGGGTTAGGGGACGGGGACGGTTTAGGGTCCAGGTGAGGGTACGACAACGCTTTAGGGGGAGCGTACGTGTGAGGGCGCGGGTTAGTGTCAGCGTACGGGTTAGGATTAGGGGACGGGTGAGGGTCAGGCTTCGGGGGAGGGTTAGGGTTAGGGTTCGGGCTAGGTTTAGGGCACGGGGACGGGGACGGTTTAGGGTCCAGGTGAGGGTACGACAACGCTTTAGGGGGAGCGAACGTGTGAGGGCGCGGGTTAGTGTCAGCGTACGGGTTAGGATTAGGGGACGGGTGAGGGTCAGGCTTCGGGGAAGGGTTAGGGTTAGGGTTCGGGCTAGGGTTAGGGTTAGGGGACGGGGACGGTTTAGGGTCCAGGTGAGGGTACGACAACGCTTTAGGGGGAGCGTACGTGTGAGGGCGCGGGTTAGTGTCAGCGTACGGGTTAGGATTAGGGGACGGGTGAGGGTCAGGCTTCGGGGAAGGGTTAGGGTTAGGGTTCGGGCTAGGGTTAGGGTTAGGGGACGGGGACGGTTTAGGGTCCAGGTGAGGGTACGACAACGCTTTAGGGGGAGCGTACGTGTGAGGGCGCGGGTTAGTGTCAGCGTACGGGTTAGGATTAGGAGACGGGTGAGGGTCAGGCTTCGGGGAAGGGCTAGGGGTAGGGTTCGGGCTAGGGTTAGGGGACGGGGACGGGGACGGTTTAGGGTCCAGGTGACGGTACGACAACGCTTTAGGGGGAGCGTACGTGTGAGGGCGCGGGTTAGTGTCAGCGTACGGGTTAGGATTAGGGGACGGGTGAGGGTCAGGCTTCGGGGAAGGGCTAGGGGTAGGGTTCGGGCTAGGGTTAGGGGACGGGGACGGGGACGGTTTAGGGTCCAGGTGAGGGTACGACAACGCTTTAGGGGGAGCGTACGTGTGAGGGCGCGGGTTAGTGTCAGCGTACGGGTTAGGATTAGGGGACGGGTGAGGGTCAGGCTTCGGGGAAGGGCTAGGGTTAGGGTTCGGGCTAGGGTTAGGGTTAGGGGACGGGGACGGTTTAGGGTCCAGGTGAGGGTACGACAACGCTTTAGGGGGAGTGTACGTGTGAGGACGCGGGTTAGTGTCACCGTACGGGTTAGGATTAGGGGACGGGTGAGGGTCAGGCTTCGGGGAAGGGCTAGGGGTAGGGTTCGGGCTAGGGTTAGGGGACGGGGACGGGGACGGTTTAGCGTCCAGGTGAGGGTACGACAACGCTTTAGGGGGAGCGCACGTGTGAGGGCGCGGGTTAGTGTCAGCGTACGGGTTAGGATTAGGGGACGGGTGAGGGTCAGGCTTCGGGGAAGGGTTAGGGTTAGGGTTCGGGCTAGGGTTAGGGGACGGGGACGGGGACAGTTTAGGGTCCAGGTGAGGGTACGACAACGCTTTAGGGGGAGCGTACGTGTGAGGGCGCGGGTTAGTGTCAGCGTACGGGTTAGGATTACGGGACGGGTGAGGGTCAGACTTCGGGGAAGGGTTAGGGTTAGGGTTCGGGCTAGGGTTAGGGGACGGGGACGGGGACGGTTTAGGGTCCAGGTGAGGGTACGACAACGCTTTAGGGGGAGCGTACGTGTGAGGGCGCGGGTTAGTGTCAGCGTACGGGTTAGGATTAGGGGACGGGTGAGGGTCAGGCTTCGGGGAAGGGTTAGGGTTAGGGTTCGGGCTAGGGTTAGGGGACGGGGATGGGGACGGTTTAGGGTCCAGGTGAGGGTACGACAACGCTTTAGGGGGAGCGTACGTGTGAGGGCGCGGGTTAGTGTCAGCGTACGGGTTAGGATTAGGGGACGGGTGAGGGTCAGGCTTCGCAGAAGGGTTAGGGTTAGGGTTCGGGCTAGGGTTAGGGGATGGGGACGGGGACGGTTTAGGGTCCAGGTGAGGGTACGACAACGCTTTAGGGGGAGCGTACGTGTGAGGGCGCGGGTTAGTGTCAGCGTACGCGTTAGGATTAGGGGATGGGTGAGGGTCAGGCTTCGGGGGAGGGTTAGGGTTAGGTTTCGGACTAGGGTTAGGGTTAGGGGACGGGGACGGTTTAGGGTCCAGGTGAGGGTACGAAAACGCTTTAGAGGGAGCGTACGTGTGCGGGCGCGGGTTAGTGTCAGCGTACGGGTTAGGATTAGGGGACGGGTGAGGGTCAGGCTTCGGGGAAGGGTTAGGGTTAGGGTTCGGGCTAGGGTTAGGGGACGGGGACGGGGACGGTTTAGGGTCCAGGTGAGGGTACGACAACGCTTTAGGGGGAGCGTACGTGTGAGGGCGCGGGTTAGTGTCAGCGTACGGGTTAGGATTAGGGGACGGGTGAGGGTCAGGCTTCGGGGAAGGGTTAGGGTTAGGGTTCGGGCTAGGGTTAGGGTTAGGGGACGGGGACGGTTTAGGGTCCAGGTGAGGGTACGACAACGCTTTAGGGGGAGCGTACGTGTGAGGGCGCGGGTTAGTGTCAGCGTACGGGTTAGGATTAGGGGACGGGTGAGGGTCAGGCTTCGGGGAAGGGTTAGGGTTAGGGTTCGGGCTAGGGTTAGGGTTAGGGGACGGGGACGGTTTAGGGTCCAGGTGAGTGTACGACAACGCTTTAGGGGGAGCGTACGTGTGAGGGCGCGGGTTAGTGTCAGGGTACGGGTTAGGATTAGGGGACGGGTGAGGGTCAGGCTTCGGGGAAGGGTTAGGGTTAGGGTTCGGGCTAGGGTTAGGGTTAGGGGACGGGGACGGTTTAGGGTCCAGGTGAGGGTACGACAACGCTTTAGGGGGAGCGTACGTGTGAGGGCGCGGGTTAGTGTCAGCGTACGGGTTAGGATTATGGGACGGGTGAGGGTCAGGCTTCGGGGGAGGTTTAGGGTTAGGGTTCGGGCTAGGGTTAGGGTTAGGGGACGGGGACGGTTTAGGGTCCAGGTGAGGGTACGAAAACGCTTTAGGGGGAGCGTACGTGTGAGGGCGCGGGTTAGTGTCAGCGTACGGGTTAGGATTAGGGGACGGGTGAGGGTCAGGCTTCGGGGAAGGGTTAGGGTTAGGGTTCGGGCTAGGGTTAGGGTTAGGGGACGGGGACGGTTTAGGGTCCAGGTGAGGGTACGACAACGCTTTAGGGGGAGCGTACGTGTGAGGGCGCGGGTTAGTGTCAGCGTACGGGTTAGGATTAGGGCACGGGTGAGGGTCAGGCTTCGGGGAAGGGTTAGGGTTAGGGTTCGGGCTAGGGTTAGGGGACGGGGACGGGGACGGTTTAGGGTCCAGGTGAGGGTACGACAACGCTTTAGGGGGAGCGTACGTGTGAGGGCGCGGGTTAGTGTCAGCGTACGGATTAGGATTAGGGACGGGTGAGGGTCAGGCTTCGGGGAAGGGTTAGGGTTAGGGTTCGGGCTAGGGTTAGGGTTAGGGGACGAGGACGGTTTAGGGTCCAGGTGAGGGTACGACAACGCTTTAGAGGGAGCGTACGTGTGAGGGCGCGGGTTAGTGTCAGCGTACGGGTTAGGATTAGGGGACGGGTGAGGGTCAGGCTTCGGGGAAGGGTTAGGGTTAGGGTTCGGGCTAGGGTTAGGGTTAGGGGACGGGGACGGTTTAGGGTCCAGGTGAGGGTACGACAACGCTTTAGGGGGAGCGTACGTGTGAGGGCGCGGGTTAGTGTCAGCGTACGGGTTAGGATTAGGGGACGGGTGAGGGTCAGGCTTCGGGGAAGGGTTAGGGTTAGGGTTCGGGCTAGGGTTAGGGTTAGGGGACGAGGACGGTTTAGGGTCCAGGTGAGGGTACGACAACGCTTTAGAGGGAGCGTACGTGTGAGGGCGCGGGTTAGTGTCAGCGTACGGGTTAGGATTAGGGGACGGGTGAGGGTCAGGCTTCGGGGAAGGGTTAGGGTTAGGGTTCGGGCTAGGGTTAGGGGACGGGTACGGGGACGGTTTAGGGTCCAGGTGAGGGTACGACAACGCTTTAGGGGGAGTGTACGTGTGAGGGCGCGGGTTAGTGTCAGCGTACGGGTTAGGATTAGGGGACGGGTGAGGGTCAGGCTTCGGGGAAGGGTTAGGGTTAGGGTTCGGGCTAGGGTTAGGGTTAGGGGACGGGGACGGTTTAGGGTCCAGGTGAGGGTACGACAACGCTTTAGGGGGAGTGTACGTGTGAGGGCGCGGGTTAGTGTCAGCGTACGGGTTAGGATTAGGGGACGGGTGAGGGTCAGGCTTCGGGGAAGGGTTAGGGTTAGGGTTCGGGCTAGGGTTAGGGTTAGGGGACGGGGACGGTTTAGGGTCCAGGTGAGGGTACGACAACGCTTTAGGGGGAGCGTACGTGTGAGGGCGCAGGTTAGTGTCAGCGTACGGGTTAGGATTAGGGGACGGGTGAGGGTCAGGCTTCGGGAGAGGGTTAGGGTTAGGGTTCGGGCTAGGGTTTCGGTTAGGGGACGGGGACGGTTTAGGGTCCAGGTGAGGGTACGACAACGCTTTAGGGGGAGCGTACGTGTGAGGGCGCGGGTTAGTGTCAGCGTACGGGTTAGGATTAGGGGACGGGTGAGGGTCAGGCTTCGGGAGAGGGTTAGGGTTAGGGTTCGGGCTAGGGTTAGGGTTAGGGGACGGGGACGGTTTAGGGTCCAGGTGAGGGTACGACAACGCTTTAGGGGGAGCGTACGTGTGAGGGCGCGGGTTAGTGTGAGCGTACGGGTTAGGATTAGGGGACGGGTGAGGGTCAGGCTTCGGGGGAGGGTTAGGGTGAGGGTTCGGGCTAGGTTTAGGGCACGGGGACGGGGACGGTTTAGGGTCCAGGTGAGGGTACGACAACGCTTTAGGGGGAGCGAACGTGTGAGGGCGCGGGTTAGTGTCAGCGTACGGGTTAGGATTAGGGGACGGGTGAGGGTCAGGCTTCGGGGAAGGGTTAGGGTTAGGGTTCGGGCTAGGGTTAGGGTTAGGGGACGGGGACGGTTTAGGGTCCAGGTGAGGGTATGACAACGCTTTAGGGGGAGCGTACGTGTGAGGGCGCGGGTTAGTGTCAGCGTACGGGTTAGGATTAGGGGACGGGTGAGGGTCAGGCTTCGGGGAAGGGTTAGGGTTAGGGTTCGGGCTAGGGTTAGGGTTAGGGGACGGGGACGGTTTAGGGTCCAGGTGAGGGTACGACAACGCTTCAGGGGGAGCGTACGTGTGAGGGCGCGGGTTAGTGTCAGCGTACGGGTTAGGATTAGGGGACGGGTGAGGGTCAGGCTTCGGGGGAGGTTTAGGGTTAGGGTTCGTGCTAGGGTTAGGGGACGGGGACCGGGACGGTTTAGGGTCCAGGTGAGGGTACGACAACGCTTTAGGGGGAGCGTACGTGTGAGGGCGTGGGTTAGTGTCAGCGTACGGGTTAGGATTAGGGGACGTGTGAGGGTCAGGCTTCGGGGAAGGGTGAGGGTTAGGGTTCGGGCTAGGGTTAGGGTTAGGGGACGGGGACGGTTTAGGGTCCAGGTGAGGGTACGACAATGCTTTAGGGGGAGCGTACGTGTGAGGGCGCGGGTTAGTGTCAGCGTACGGGTTAGGATTAGGGGACGGGTGAGGGTCAGGCTTCGGGGGAGGTTTAGGGTTAGGGTTCGTGCTAGGGTTAGGGGACGGGGACGGGGACGGTTTAGGGTCCAGGTGAGGGTACGACAACGCTTTAGGGGGAGCGTACGTGTGAGGGCGCGGGTTAGTGTCAGCGTACGGGTTAGGATTAGGGGACGGGTGAGGGTCAGGCTTCGGGGAAGGGTTAGGGTTAGGGTTCGGGCTAGGGTTAGGGTTAGGGGACGAGGACGGTTTAGGGTCCAGGTGAGGGTACGACAACGCTTTATGGGGAGCGTACGTGTGAGGGCGCGGGTTAGTGTCAGCGTACGGGTTACGATTAGGGGACGGGTGAGGGTCAGGCTTCGGGGAAGGGTTAGGTTTAGGGTTCGGGCTAGGGTTAGGGTTAGGGGACGAGGACGGTTTAGGGTCCAGGTGAGGGTACGACAACGCTTTAGGGGGAGCGTACGTGTGAGGGCGCGGGTTAGTGTCAGCGTACGGGTTAGGATTAGGGGACGGGTGAGGGTCAGGCTTCGGGGAAGGGTTAGGGTTAGGGTTCGGGCTAGGGTTAGGGTTAGGGGACGGGGACGGTTTAGGGTCCAGGTGAGGGTACGACAACGCTTTAGGGGGAGCGTACGTGTGAGGGCGCGGGTTAGTGTCAGCGTACGGGTTAGGATTAGGGGACGGGTGAGGGTCAGGCTTCGGGGAAGGGTTAGGGTTAGGGTTCGGGCTAGGGTTAGGGTTAGGGGACGAGGACGGTTTAGGGTCCAGGTGAGGGTACGACAACGCTTTAGGGGGAGCGTACGTGTGAGGGCGCGGGTTAGTGTCAGCGTACGGGTTAGGATTAGGGGACGGGTGAGGGTCAGGCTTCGGGGAAGGGTTAGGGTTAGGGTTCGGGCTAGGGTTAGAGGACGGGTACGGGGACGGTTTAGGGTCCAGGTGAGGGTACGACAACGCTTTAGGGGGAGTGTACGTGTGAGGGCGCGGGTTAGTGTCAGCGTACGGGTTAGGATTAGGGGACGGGTGAGGGTCAGGCTTCGGGGAAGGGTTAGGGTTAGGGTTCGGGCTAGGGTTAGGGTTAGGGGACGGGGACGGTTTAGGGTCCAGGTGAGGGTACGACAACGCTTTAGGGGGAGTGTACGTGTGAGGGCGCGGGTTAGTGTCAGCGTACGGGTTAGGATTAGGGGACGGGTGAGGGTCAGGCTTCGGGGAAGGGTTAGGGTTAGGGTTCGGGCTAGGGTTAGGGTTAGGGGACGGGGACGGTTTAGGGTCCAGGTGAGGGTACGACAACGCTTTAGTGGGAGCGTACGTGTGAGGGCGCGGGTTAGTGTCAGCGTACGGGTTAGGATTAGGGGACGGGTGAGGGTCAGGCTTCGGGGAAGGGTTAGGGTTAGGGTTCGGGCTAGGGTTAGGGGACGGGGACGGGGACGGTTTAGGGTCCAGGTGAGGGTACGACAACGCTTTAGGGGGAGCGTACGTGTGAGGGCGCGGGTTAGTGTCAGCGTACGGATTAGGATTAGGGACGGGTGAGGGTCAGCCTTCGGGGAAGGGTTAGGGTTAGGGTTCGGGCTAGGGTTAGGGTTAGGGGACGGGGACGGTTTAGGGTCCAGGTGAGGGTACGACAACGCTTTAGGGGGAGCGTACGTGTGAGGGCGCGGGTTAGTGTCAGCGTACGGGTTAGGATTAGGGGACGGGTCAGGGTCAGGCTTCGGGGGAGGTTTAGGGTTAGGGTTCGTGCTAGGGTTAGGGGACGGGGACGGGGACGGTTTAGGGTCCAGGTGAGGGTACGACAACGCTTTAGGGGGAGCGTACGTGTGAGGGCGCGGGTTAGTGTCAGCGTACGGGTTAGGATTAGGGGACGTGTGAGGGTCAGGCTTCGGGGAAGGGTGAGGGTTAGGGTTCGGGCTAGGGTTAGTGTTAGGGGACGGGGACGGTTTAGGGTCCAGGTGAGGGTACGACAACGCTTTAGGGGGAGCGTACGTGTGAGGGCGCGGGTTAGTGTCAGCGTACGGGTTAGGATTAGGGGACGGGTGAGGGTCAGGCTTCGGGGAAGTGTTAGGGTTAGGGTTCGGGCTAGGGTTAGGGTTAGGGGACGGGGACGGTTTAGGGTCCAGGTGAGGGTACGACAACGCTTTAGGGGGAGCGTACGTGTGAGGGCGCGGGTTAGTGTCAGCGTACGGGTTAGGATTAGGGGACGGGTGAGGGTCAGGCTTCGGGGAAGGGTTAGGGTTAGGGTTCGGGCTAGGGTTAGGGGACGGGGACGGGGACGGTTTAGGGTCCAGGTGAGGGTACGACAACGCTTTAGGGGGAGCGTACGTGTGAGGGCGCGGGTTAGTGTTAGTGTACGGGTTAGGATTAGGGGACGGGTGAGGGTCAGGCTTCGCAGAAGGGTTAGGGTTAGGGTTCGGGCTAGGGTTAGGGGATGGGGACGGGGACGGTTTAGGGTCCAGGTGAGGGTACGACAACGCTTTAGGGGGAGCGTACGTGTGAGGGCGCGGGTTAGTGTCAGCGTACGGGTTAGGATTAGGGGACGGGTGAGGGTCAGGCTTCGGGGAAGGGTTAGGGTTAGGGTTCGGGCTAGGGTTAGGGTTAGGGGACGGGGACGGTTTAGGGTCCAGGTGAGGGTACGACAACGCTTTAGGGGGAGCATACGTGTGAGGGCGCGGGTTAGTGTCAGCGTACGGGTTAGGATTAGGGGACGGGTGAGGGTCAGGCTTCGGGGAAGGGTTAGGGTTAGGGTTCGGGCTAGGGTTAGGGTTAGGGTTCGGGCTAGGGTTAGGGTTAGGGGACGGGGACGGTTTAGGGTCCAGGTGAGGGTACGACAACGCTTTAGGGGGAGCGTACGTGTGAGGGCGCGGGTTAGTGTCAGCGTACGGGTTAGGATTAGGGGACGGGTCAGGGTCAGGCTTCGGGGGAGGTTTAGGGTTAGGGTTCGTGCTAGGGTTAGGGGACGGGGACGGGGACGGTTTAGGGTCCAGGTGAGGGTACGACAACGCTTTAGGGGGAGCGTACGTGTGAGGGCGCGGGTTAGTGTCAGCGTACGGGTTAGGATTAGGGGACGTGTGAGGGTCAGGCTTCGGGGAAGGGTGAGGGTTAGGGTTCGGGCTAGGGTTAGGGTTAGGGGACGGGGACGGTTTAGGGTCCAGGTGAGGGTACGACAACGCTTTAGGGGGAGCGTACGTGTGAGGGCGCGGGTTAGTGTCAGCGTACGGGTTAGGATTAGGGGACGGGTGAGGGTCAGACTTCGGGGAAGTGTTAGGGTTAGGGTTCGGGCTAGGGTTAGGGTTAGGGGACGGGGACGGTTTAGGGTCCAGGTGAGGGTACGACAACGCTTTAGGGGGAGCGTACGTGTGAGGGCGCGGGTTAGTGTCAGCGTACGGGTTAGGATTAGGGGACGGGTGAGGGTCAGGCTTCGGGGAAGGGTTAGGGTTAGGGTTCGGGCTAGGGTTAGGGGACGGGGACGGGGACGGTTTAGGGTCCAGGTGAGGGTACGACAACGCTTTAGGGGGAGCGTACGTGTGAGGGCGCGGGTTAGTGTCAGTGTACGGGTTAGGATTAGGGGACGGGTGAGGGTCAGGCTTCGCAGAAGGGTTAGGGTTAGGGTTCGGGCTAGGGTTAGGGGATGGGGACGGGGACGGTTTAGGGTCCAGGTGAGGGTACGACAACGCTTTAGGGGGAGCGTACGTGTGAGGGCGCGGGTTAGTGTCAGCGTACGGGTTAGGATTAGGGGACGGGTGAGGGTCAGGCTTCGGGGAAGGGTTAGGGTTAGGGTTCGGGCTAGGGTTAGGGTTAGGGGACGGGGACGGTTTAGGGTCCAGGTGAGGGTACGACAACGCTTTAGGGGGAGCATACGTGTGAGGGCGCGGGTTAGTGTCAGCGTACGGGTTAGGATTAGGGGACGGGTGAGGGTCAGGCTTCGGGGAAGGGTTAGGGTTAGGGTTCGGGCTAGGGTTAGGGTTAGGGGACGGGGACGGTTTAGGGTCCAGGTGAGGGTACGACAACGCTTTAGGGGGAGCGTACGTGTGAGGGCGCGGGTTAGTGTCAGCGTACGGGTTAGGATTAGGGGACGGGTGAGGGTCAGGCTTCGGGGAAGGGTTAGGGTTAGGGTTCGGGCTAGGGTTAGGGGACGGGGATGGGGACGGTTTAGGGTCCAGGTGATGGTACGACAACGCTTTAGGGGGAGCGTACGTGTGAGGGCGCGGGTTAGTGTCAGCGTACGGGTTAGGATTAGGGGACGGGTGAGGGTCAGGCTTCGCAGAAGGGTTAGGGTTAGGGTTCGGGCTAGGGTTAGGGGATGGGGACGGGGACGGTTTAGGGTCCAGGTGAGGGTACGACAACGCTTTAGGGGGAGCGTACGTGTGAGGGCGCGGGTTAGTGTCAGCGTACGGGTTAGGATTAGGGGATGGGTGAGGGTCAGGCTTTGGGGGAGGGTTAGGGTTAGGGTTCGGGCTAGGGTTAGGGTTAGGGGACGGGGACGGTTTAGGGTCCAGGTGAGGGTACGAAAACGCTTTAGAGGGAGCGTACGTGTGCGGGCGCGGGTTAGTGTCAGCGTACGGGTTAGGATTAGGGGACGGGTGAGGGTCAGGCTTCGGGGAAGGGTTAGGGTTAGGGTTCGGGCTAGGGTTAGGGGACGGGGACGGGGACGGTTTAGGGTCCACGTGAGGGTACGACAACGCTTTAGGGGGAGCGTACGTGTGAGGGCGCGGGTTAGTGTCAGCGTACGGGTTAGGATTAGGGGACGGGTGAGGGTCAGGCTTCGGGGAAGGGTTAGGGTTAGGGTTCGGGCTAGGGTTAGGGTTAGGGGACGGGGACGGTTTAGGGTCCAGGTGAGGGTACGACAACGCTTTAGGGGGAGCGTACGTGTGAGGGCGCGGGTTAGTGTCAGCGTACGGGTTAGGATTAGGGGACGGGTGAGGGTCAGGCTTCGGGGAAGGGTTAGGGTTAGGGTTCGGGCTAGGGTTAGGGGACGGGGACGGGGACGGTTTAGGGTCCAGGTGAGGGTACGACAACGCTTTAGGGGGAGCGTACGTGTGAGGGCGCGGGTTAGTGTCAGTGTACGGGTTAGGATTAGGGGACGGGTGAGGGTCAGGCTTCGCAGAAGGGTTAGGGTTAGGGTTCGGGCTAGGGTTAGGGGATGGGGACGGGGACGGTTTAGGGTCCAGGTGAGGGTACGACAACGCTTTAGGGGGAGCGTACGTGTGAGGGCGCGGGTTAGTGTCAGCGTACGGGTTAGGATTAGGGGACGGGTGAGGGTCAGGCTTCGGGGAAGGGTTAGGGTTAGGGTTCGGGCTAGGGTTAGGGTTAGGGGACGGGGACGGTTTAGGGTCCAGGTGAGGGTACGACAACGCTTTAGGGGGAGCATACGTGTGAGGGCGCGGGTTAGTGTCAGCGTACGGGTTAGGATTAGGGGACGGGTGAGGGTCAGGCTTCCGGGAAGGGTTAGGGTTAGGGTTCGGGCTAGGGTTAGGGTTAGGGGACGGGGACGGTTTAGGGTCCAGGTGAGGGTACGACAACGCTTTAGGGGGAGCGTACGTGTGAGGGCGCGGGTTAGTGTCAGCGTACGGGTTAGGATTAGGGGACGGGTGAGGGTCAGGCTTCGGGGAAGGGTTAGGGTTAGGGTTCGGGCTAGGGTTAGGGGACGGGGATGGGGACGGTTTAGGGTCCAGGTGATGGTACGACAACGCTTTAGGGGGAGCGTACGTGTGAGGGCGCGGGTTAGTGTCAGCGTACGGGTTAGGATTAGGGGACGGGTGAGGGTCAGGCTTCGCAGAAGGGTTAGGGTTAGGGTTCGGGCTAGGGTTAGGGGATGGGGACGGGGACGGTTTAGGGTCCAGGTGAGGGTACGACAACGCTTTAGGGGGAGCGTACGTGTGAGGGCGCGGGTTAGTGTCAGCGTACGGGTTAGGATTAGGGGATGGGTGAGGGTCAGGCTTTGGGGGAGGGTTAGGGTTAGGGTTCGGGCTAGGGTTAGGGTTAGGGGACGGGGACGGTTTAGGGTCCAGGTGAGGGTACGAAAACGCTTTAGAGGGAGCGTACGTGTGCGGGCGCGGGTTAGTGTCAGCGTACGGGTTAGGATTAGGGGACGGGTGAGGGTCAGGCTTCGGGGAAGGGTTAGGGTTAGGGTTCGGGCTAGGGTTAGGGGACGGGGACGGGGACGGTTTAGGGTCCACGTGAGGGTACGACAACGCTTTAGGGGGAGCGTACGTGTGAGGGCGCGGGTTAGTGTCAGCGTACGGGTTAGGATTAGGGGACGGGTGAGGGTCAGGCTTCGGGGAAGGGTTAGGGTTAGGGTTCGGGCTAGGGTTAGGGTTAGGGGACGGGGACGGTTTAGGGTCCAGGTGAGGGTACGACAACGCTTTAGGGGGAATGTACGTGTGAGGGCGCGGGTTAGTGTCAGCGTACGGGTTAGGATTAGGGGACGGGTGAGGGTCAGGCTTCGGGGAAGGGTTAGGGTTAGGGTTCGGGCTAGGGTTAGGGTTAGGGGACGGGGACGGTTTAGGGTCCAGGTGAGGGTACGACAACGCTTTAGGGGGAGCGTACGTGTGAGGGCGCGGGTTAGTGTCAGGGTACGGGTTAGGATTAGGGGACGGGTGAGGGTCAGGCTTCGGGGAAGGGTTAGGGTTAGGGTTCGGGCTAGGGTTAGGGTTAGGGGACGGGGACGGTTTAGGGTCCAGGTGAGGGTACGACAACGCTTTAGGGGGAGCGTACGTGTGAGGGCGCGGGTTAGTGCCAGCGTACGGGTTAGGATTAGGGGACGTGTGAGGGTCAGGCTTCGGGGGAGGCTTAGGGTTAGGGTTCGGGCTAGGGTTAGGGTTAGGGGACGGGGACGGTTTAGGGTCCAGGTGAGGGTACGAAAACGCTTTAGGGGGAGCGTACGTGTGAGGGCGCGGGTTAGTGTCAGCGTACGGGTTAGGATTAGGGAACGGGTGAGGGTCAGGCTTCGGGGAAGGGTTAGGGTTAGGGTTCGGGCTAGGGTTAGGGTTAGGGGACGGGGACGGTTTAGGGTCCAGGTGAGGGTACGACAACGCTTCAGGGGGAGCGTACGTGTGAGGGCGCGGGTTAGTGTCAGCGTACGGGTTAGGATTAGGGGACGGGTGAGGGTCAGGCTTCGGGGAAGGGTTAGGGTTAGGGTTCGGGCTAGGGTTAGGGTTAGGGGACGGGGACGGTTTAGGGTCCAGGTGAGGGTACGACAACGCTTTAGGGGGAGCGTACGTGTGAGGGCGCGGGTTAGTGTCAGCGTACGGGTTAGGATTAGGGGACGGGTGAGGGTCAGGCTTCGGGGAAGGGTTAGGGTTAGGGTTCGGGCTAGGGTTAGGGGACGGGGACGGGGACGGTTTAGGGTCCAGGTGAGGGTACGACAACGCTTTAGGGGGAGCGTACGTGTGAGGGCGCGGGTTAGTGTCAGCGTACGGATTAGGATTAGGGACGGGTGAGGGTCAGGCTTCGGGGAAGGGTTAGGGTTAGGGTTCGGGCTAGGGTTAGGGTTAGGGGACGGGGACGGTTTAGGGTCCAGGTGAGGGTACGACAACGCTTTAGGGGGAGCGTACGTGTGAGGGCGCGGGTTAGTGTCAGCGTACGGGTTAGGATTAGGGGACGGGTGAGGGTCAGGCTTCGGGGGAGGTTTAGGGTTAGGGTTCATGCTAGGGTTAGGGGACGGGGACGGGGACGGTTTAGGGTCCAGGTGAGGGTACGACAACGCTTTAGGGGGAGCGTACGTGTGAGGGCGCGGGTTAGTGTCAGCGTACGGGTTAGGATTAGGGGACGGGTGAGGGTCAGGCTTCGGGGAAGGGTTAGGGTTAGGGTTCGGGCTAGGGTTAGGGGACGGGGATGGGGATGGTTTAAGGTCCAGGTGAGGGTACGACAACGCTTTAGGGGGAGCGTACGTGTGAGGGCGCGGGTTAGTGTCAGCGTACGGGTTAGGATTAGGGGACGGTTGAGGGTCAGGCTTCGCAGAAGGGTTAGGGTTAGGGTTCGGGCTAGGGTTAGGGGATGGGGACGGGGACGGTTTAGGGTCCAGGTGAGGGTACGACAACGCTTTAGGGGGAGCGTACGTGTGAGGGCGCGGGTTAGTGTCAGCGTACGGGTTAGGATTAGGGGATGGGTGAGGGTCAGGCTTCGGGGGAGTGTTAGGGTTAGGGTTCGGGCTAGGGTTAGGGTTAGGGGACGGGGACGGTTTAGGGTCCAGGTGAGGGTACGAAAACGCTTTAGAGGGAGCGTACGTGTGCGGGCGCGGGTTAGTGTCAGCGTACGGGTTAGGATTAGGGGACGGGTGAGGGTCCGGCTTCGGGGAAGGGTTAGGGTTAGGGTTCGGGCTAGGGTTAGGGGACGTGGACGGGGACGGTTTAGGGTCCAGGTGAGGGTACGACAACGCTTTAGGGGGAGCGTACGTGTGAGGGCGCGGGTTAGTGTCAGCGTACAGGTTAGGATTAGGGGACGGGTGAGGGTCAGGCTTCGGGGAAGGGTTAGGGTTAGGGTTCGGGCTAGGGTTAGGGTTAGGGGACGGGGACGGTTTAGGGTCCAGGTGAGGGTACGACAACGCTTTAGGGGGAGCGTACGTGTGAGGGCGCGGGTTAGTGTCAGCGTACGGGTTAGGATTAGGGGACGGGTGAGGGTCAGGCTTCGGGGAAGGGTTAGGGTTAGGGTTCGGGCTAGGGTTAGGGTTAGGGGACGGGGACGGTTTAGGGTCCAGGTGAGGGTACGACAACGCTTTAGGGGGAGCGTACGTGTGAGGGCGCGGGTTAGTGTCAGGGTACGGGTTAGGATTAGGGGACGGGTGAGGTTCAGGCTTCGGGGAAGGGTTAGGGTTAGGGTTCGGGCTAGGGTTAGGGTTAGGGGACGGGGACGGTTTAGGGTCCAGGTGAGGGTACGACAACGCTTTAGGGGGAGCGTACGTGTGAGGGCGCTGGTTAGTGTCAGCGTACGGGTTAGGATTAGGGGACGGGTGAGGGTCAGGCTTCGGGGGAGGTTTAGGGTTAGGGTTCGGGCTAGGGTTAGGGTTAGGGGACGGGGACGGTTTAGGGTCCAGGTGAGGGTACGAAAACGCTTTAGGGGGAGCGTACGTGTGAGGGCGCGGGTTAGTGTCAGCGTACGGGTTAGGATTAGGGGACGGGTGAGGGTCAGGCTTCGGGGAAGGGTTAGGGTTAGGGTTCGGGCTAGGGTTAGGGTTAGGGGACGAGGACGGTTTAGGGTCCAGGTGAGGGTACGACAACGCTTTATGGGGAGCGTACGTGTGAGGGCGCGGGTTAGTGTCAGCGTACGGGTTACGATTAGGGGACGGGTGAGGGTCAGGCTTCGGGGAAGGGTTAGGTTTAGGGTTCGGGCTAGGGTTAGGGTTAGGGGACGAGGACGGTTTAGGGTCCAGGTGAGGGTACGACAACGCTTTAGGGGGAGCGTACGTGTGAGGGCGCGGGTTAGTGTCAGCGTACGGGTTAGGATTAGGGGACGGGTGAGGGTCAGGCTTCGGGGAAGGGTTAGGGTTAGGGTTCGGGCTAGGGTTAGGGTTAGGGGACGGGGACGGTTTAGGGTCCAGGTGAGGGTACGACAACGCTTTAGGGGGAGCGTACGTGTGAGGGCGCGGGTTAGTGTCAGCGTACGGGTTAGGATTAGGGGACGGGTGAGGGTCAGGCTTCGGGGAAGGGTTAGGGTTAGGGTTCGGGCTAGGGTTAGGGTTAGGGGACGAGGACGGTTTAGGGTCCAGGTGAGGGTACGACAACGCTTTAGGGGGAGCGTACGTGTGAGGGCGCGGGTTAGTGTCAGCGTACGGGTTAGGATTAGGGGACGGGTGAGGGTCAGGCTTCGGGGAAGGGTTAGGGTTAGGGTTCGGGCTAGGGTTAGAGGACGGGTACGGGGACGGTTTAGGGTCCAGGTGAGGGTACGACAACGCTTTAGGGGGAGTGTACGTGTGAGGGCGCGGGTTAGTGTCAGCGTACGGGTTAGGATTAGGGGACGGGTGAGGGTCAGGCTTCGGGGAAGGGTTAGGGTTAGGGTTCGGGCTAGGGTTAGGGTTAGGGGACGGGGACGGTTTAGGGTCCAGGTGAGGGTACGACAACGCTTTAGGGGGAGTGTACGTGTGAGGGGGCGGGTTAGTGTCAGCGTACGGGTTAGGATTAGGGGACGGGTGAGGGTCAGGCTTCGGGGAAGTGTTAGGGTTAGGGTTCGGGCTAGGGTTAGGGTTAGGGGACGGGGACGGTTTAGGGTCCAGGTGAGGGTACGACAACGCTTTAGGGGAAGCGTACGTGTGAGGGCGCGGGTTAGTGTCAGCGTACGGGTTAGGATTAGGGGACGGGTGAGGGTCAGGCTTCGGGGAAGGGTTAGGGTTAGGGTTCGGGCTAGGGTTAGGGGACGGGGACGGGGACGGTTTAGGGTCCAGGTGAGGGTACGACAACGCTTTAGGGGGAGCGTACGTGTGAGGGCGCGGGTTAGTGTCAGCGTACGGATTAGGATTAGGGACGGGTGAGGGTCAGCCTTCGGGGAAGGGTTAGGGTTAGGGTTCGGGCTAGGGTTAGGGTTAGGGGACGGGGACGGTTTAGGGTCCAGGTGAGGGTACGACAACGCTTTAGGGGGAGCGTACGTGTGAGGGCGCGGGTTAGTGTCAGCGTACGGGTTAGGATTAGGGGACGGGTCAGGGTCAGGCTTCGGGGGAGGTTTAGGGTTAGGGTTCGTGCTAGGGTTAGGGGACGGGGACGGGGACGGTTTAGGGTCCAGGTGAGGGTACGACAACGCTTTAGGGGGAGCGTACGTGTGAGGGCGCGGGTTAGTGTCAGCGTACGGGTTAGGATTAGGGGACGTGTGAGGGTCAGGCTTCGGGGAAGGGTGAGGGTTAGGGTTCGGGCTAGGGTTAGGGTTAGGGGACGGGGACGGTTTAGGGTCCAGGTGAGGGTACGACAACGCTTTAGGGGGAGCGTACGTGTGAGGGCGCGGGTTAGTGTCAGCGTACGGGTTAGGATTAGGGGACGGGTGAGGGTCAGGCTTCGGGGAAGTTTTAGGGTTAGGGTTCGGGCTAGGGTTAGGGTTAGGGGACGGGGACGGTTTAGGGTCCAGGTGAGGGTACGACAACGCTTTAGGGGGAGCGTACGTGTGAGGGCGCGGGTTAGTGTCAGCGTACGGGTTAGGATTAGGGGACGGGTGAGGGTCAGGCTTCGGGGAAGGGTTAGGGTTAGGGTTCGGGCTAGGGTTAGGGGACGGGGACGGGGACGGTTTAGGGTCCAGGTGAGGGTACGACAACGCTTTAGGGGGAGCGTACGTGTGAGGGCGCGGGTTAGTGTTAGTGTACGGGTTAGGATTAGGGGACGGGTGAGGGTCAGGCTTCGCAGAAGGGTTAGGGTTAGGGTTCAGGCTAGGGTTAGGGGATGGGGACGGGGACGGTTTAGGGTCCAGGTGAGGGTACGACAACGCTTTAGGGGGAGCGTACGTGTGAGGGCGCGGGTTAGTGTCAGCGTACGGGTTAGGATTAGGGGACGGGTGAGGGTCAGGCTTCGGGGAAGGGTTAGGGTTAGGGTTCGGGCTAGGGTTAGGGTTAGGGGACGGGGACGGTTTAGGGTCCAGGTGAGGGTACGACAACGCTTTAGGGGGAGCATACGTGTGAGGGCGCGGGTTAGTGTCAGCGTACGGGTTAGGATTAGGGGACGGGTGAGGGTCAGGCTTCGGGGAAGGGTTAGGGTTAGGGTTCGGGCTAGGGTTAGGGTTAGGGTTCGGGCTAGGGTTAGGGTTAGGGGACGGGGACGGTTTAGGGTCCAGGTGAGGGTACGACAACGCTTTAGGGGGAGCGTACGTGTGAGGGCGCGGGTTAGTGTCAGCGTACGGGTTAGGATTAGGGGACGGGTCAGGGTCAGGCTTCGGGGGAGGTTTAGGGTTAGGGTTCGTGCTAGGGTTAGGGGACGGGGACGGGGACGGTTTAGGGTCCAGGTGAGGGTACGACAACGCTTTAGGGGGAGCGTACGTGTGAGGGCGCGGGTTAGTGTCAGCGTACGGGTTAGGATTAGGGGACGTGTGAGGGTCAGGCTTCGGGGAAGGGTGAGGGTTAGGGTTCGGGCTAGGGTTAGGGTTAGGGGACGGGGACGGTTTAGGGTCCAGGTGAGGGTACGACAACGCTTTAGGGGGAGCGTACGTGTGAGGGCGCGGGTTAGTGTCAGCGTACGGGTTAGGATTAGGGGACGGGTGAGGGTCAGGCTTCGGGGAAGTGTTAGGGTTAGGGTTCGGGCTAGGGTTAGGGTTAGGGGACGGGGACGGTTTAGGGTCCAGGTGAGGGTACGACAACGCTTTAGGGGGAGCGTACGTGTGAGGGCGCGGGTTAGTGTCAGCGTACGGGTTAGGATTAGGGGACGGGTGAGGGTCAGGCTTCGGGGAAGGGTTAGGGTTAGGGTTCGGGCTAGGGTTAGGGGACGGGGACGGGGACGGTTTAGGGTCCAGGTGAGGGTACGACAACGCTTTAGGGGGAGCGTACGTGTGAGGGCGCGGGTTAGTGTCAGTGTACGGGTTAGGATTAGGGGACGGGTGAGGGTCAGGCTTCGCAGAAGGGTTAGGGTTAGGGTTCGGGCTAGGGTTAGGGGATGGGGACGGGGACGGTTTAGGGTCCAGGTGAGGGTACGACAACGCTTTAGGGGGAGCGTACGTGTGAGGGCGCGGGTTAGTGTCAGCGTACGGGTTAGGATTAGGGGACGGGTGAGGGTCAGGCTTCGGGGAAGGGTTAGGGTTAGGGTTCGGGCTAGGGTTAGGGTTAGGGGACGGGGACGGTTTAGGGTCCAGGTGAGGGTACGACAACGCTTTAGGGGGAGCGTACGTGTGAGGGCGCGGGTTAGTGTCAGCGTACGGGTTAGGATTAGGGGACGGGTGAGGGTCAGGCTTCGGGGAAGGGTTAGGGTTAGGGTTCGGGCTAGGGTTAGGGTTAGGGGACGGGGACGGTTTAGGGTCCAGGTGAGGGTACGACAACGCTTTAGGGGGAGCGTACGTGTGAGGGCGCGGGTTAGTGTCAGCGTACGGGTTAGGATTAGGGGACGGGTGAGGGTCAGGCTTCGGGGAAGGGTTAGGGTTAGGGTTCGGGCTAGGGTTAGGGTTAGGGGACGAGGACGGTTTAGGGTCCAGGTGAGGGTACGACAACGCTTTAGGGGGAGCGTACGTGTGAGGGCGCGGGTTAGTGTCAGCGTACGGGTTAGGATTAGGGGACGGGTGAGGGTCAGGCTTCGGGGAAGGGTTAGGGTTAGGGTTCGGGCTAGGGTTAGAGGACGGGTACGGGGACGGTTTAGGGTCCAGGTGAGGGTACGACAACGCTTTAGGGGGAGTGTACGTGTGAGGGCGCGGGTTAGTGTCAGCGTACGGGTTAGGATTAGGGGACGGGTGAGGGTCAGGCTTCGGGGAAGGGTTAGGGTTAGGGTTCGGGCTAGGGTTAGGGTTAGGGGACGGGGACGGTTTAGGGTCCAGGTGAGGGTACGACAACGCTTTAGGGGGAGTGTACGTGTGAGGGGGCGGGTTAGTGTCAGCGTACGGGTTAGGATTAGGGGACGGGTGAGGGTCAGGCTTCGGGGAAGGGTTAGGGTTAGGGTTCGGGCTAGGGTTAGGGTTAGGGGACGGGGACGGTTTAGGGTCCAGGTGAGGGTACGACAACGCTTTAGGGGAAGCGTACGTGTGAGGGCGCGGGTTAGTGTCAGCGTACGGGTTAGGATTAGGGGACGGGTGAGGGTCAGGCTTCGGGGAAGGGTTAGGGTTAGGGTTCGGGCTAGGGTTAGGGGACGGGGACGGGGACGGTTTAGGGTCCAGGTGAGGGTACGACAACGCTTTAGGGGGAGCGTACGTGTGAGGGCGCGGGTTAGTGTCAGCGTACGGATTAGGATTAGGGACGGGTGAGGGTCAGCCTTCGGGGAAGGGTTAGGGTTAGGGTTCGGGCTAGGGTTAGGGTTAGGGGACGGGGACGGTTTAGGGTCCAGGTGAGGGTACGACAACGCTTTAGGGGGAGCGTACGTGTGAGGGCGCGGGTTAGTGTCAGCGTACGGGTTAGGATTAGGGGACGGGTCAGGGTCAGGCTTCGGGGGAGGTTTAGGGTTAGGGTTCGTGCTAGGGTTAGGGGACGGGGACGGGGACGGTTTAGGGTCCAGGTGAGGGTACGACAACGCTTTAGGGGGAGCGTACGTGTGAGGGCGCGGGTTAGTGTCAGCGTACGGGTTAGGATTAGGGGACGTGTGAGGGTCAGGCTTCGGGGAAGGGTGAGGGTTAGGGTTCGGGCTAGGGTTAGGGTTAGGGGACGGGGACGGTTTAGGGTCCAGGTGAGGGTACGACAACGCTTTAGGGGGAGCGTACGTGTGAGGGCGCGGGTTAGTGTCAGCGTACGGGTTAGGATTAGGGGACGGGTGAGGGTCAGGCTTCGGGGAAGTTTTAGGGTTAGGGTTCGGGCTAGGGTTAGGGTTAGGGGACGGGGACGGTTTAGGGTCCAGGTGAGGGTACGACAACGCTTTAGGGGGAGCGTACGTGTGAGGGCGCGGGTTAGTGTCAGCGTACGGGTTAGGATTAGGGGACGGGTGAGGGTCAGGCTTCGGGGAAGGGTTAGGGTTAGGGTTCGGGCTAGGGTTAGGGGACGGGGACGGGGACGGTTTAGGGTCCAGGTGAGGGTACGACAACGCTTTAGGGGGAGCGTACGTGTGAGGGCGCGGGTTAGTGTTAGTGTACGGGTTAGGATTAGGGGACGGGTGAGGGTCAGGCTTCGCAGAAGGGTTAGGGTTAGGGTTCAGGCTAGGGTTAGGGGATGGGGACGGGGACGGTTTAGGGTCCAGGTGAGGGTACGACAACGCTTTAGGGGGAGCGTACGTGTGAGGGCGCGGGTTAGTGTCAGCGTACGGGTTAGGATTAGGGGACGGGTGAGGGTCAGGCTTCGGGGAAGGGTTAGGGTTAGGGTTCGGGCTAGGGTTAGGGTTAGGGGACGGGGACGGTTTAGGGTCCAGGTGAGGGTACGACAACGCTTTAGGGGGAGCATACGTGTGAGGGCGCGGGTTAGTGTCAGCGTACGGGTTAGGATTAGGGGACGGGTGAGGGTCAGGCTTCGGGGAAGGGTTAGGGTTAGGGTTCGGGCTAGGGTTAGGGTTAGGGTTCGGGCTAGGGTTAGGGTTAGGGGACGGGGACGGTTTAGGGTCCAGGTGAGGGTACGACAACGCTTTAGGGGGAGCGTACGTGTGAGGGCGCGGGTTAGTGTCAGCGTACGGGTTAGGATTAGGGGACGGGTCAGGGTCAGGCTTCGGGGGAGGTTTAGGGTTAGGGTTCGTGCTAGGGTTAGGGGACGGGGACGGGGACGGTTTAGGGTCCAGGTGAGGGTACGACAACGCTTTAGGGGGAGCGTACGTGTGAGGGCGCGGGTTAGTGTCAGCGTACGGGTTAGGATTAGGGGACGTGTGAGGGTCAGGCTTCGGGGAAGGGTGAGGGTTAGGGTTCGGGCTAGGGTTAGGGTTAGGGGACGGGGACGGTTTAGGGTCCAGGTGAGGGTACGACAACGCTTTAGGGGGAGCGTACGTGTGAGGGCGCGGGTTAGTGTCAGCGTACGGGTTAGGATTAGGGGACGGGTGAGGGTCAGGCTTCGGGGAAGTGTTAGGGTTAGGGTTCGGGCTAGGGTTAGGGTTAGGGGACGGGGACGGTTTAGGGTCCAGGTGAGGGTACGACAACGCTTTAGGGGGAGCGTACGTGTGAGGGCGCGGGTTAGTGTCAGCGTACGGGTTAGGATTAGGGGACGGGTGAGGGTCAGGCTTCGGGGAAGGGTTAGGGTTAGGGTTCGGGCTAGGGTTAGGGGACGGGGACGGGGACGGTTTAGGGTCCAGGTGAGGGTACGACAACGCTTTAGGGGGAGCGTACGTGTGAGGGCGCGGGTTAGTGTCAGTGTACGGGTTAGGATTAGGGGACGGGTGAGGGTCAGGCTTCGCAGAAGGGTTAGGGTTAGGGTTCGGGCTAGGGTTAGGGGATGGGGACGGGGACGGTTTAGGGTCCAGGTGAGGGTACGACAACGCTTTAGGGGGAGCGTACGTGTGAGGGCGCGGGTTAGTGTCAGCGTACGGGTTAGGATTAGGGGACGGGTGAGGGTCAGGCTTCGGGGAAGGGTTAGGGTTAGGGTTCGGGCTAGGGTTAGGGTTAGGGGACGGGGACGGTTTAGGGTCCAGGTGAGGGTACGACAACGCTTTAGGGGGAGCATACGTGTGAGGGCGCGGGTTAGTGTCAGCGTACGGGTTAGGATTAGGGGACGGGTGAGGGTCAGGCTTCGGGGAAGGGTTAGGGTTAGGGTTCGGTCTAGGGTTAGGGTTAGGGGACGGGGACGGTTTAGGGTCCAGGTGAGGGTACGACAACGCTTTAGGGGGAGCGTACGTGTGAGGGCGCGTGTTAGTGTCAGCGTACGGGTTAGGATTAGGGGACGGGTGAGGGTCAGGCTTCGGGGAAGGGTTAGGGTTAGGGTTCGGGCTAGGGTTAGGGGACGGGGATGGGGACGGTTTAGGGTCCAGGTGATGGTACGACAACGCTTTAGGGGGAGCGTACGTGTGAGGGCGCGGGTTAGTGTCAGCGTACGGGTTAGGATTAGGGGACGGGTGAGGGTCAGGCTTCGCAGAAGGGTTAGGGTTAGGGTTCGGGCTAGGGTTAGGGGATGGGGACGGGGACGGTTTAGGGTCCAGGTGAGGGTACGACAACGCTTTAGGGGGAGCGTACGTGTGAGGGCGCGGGTTAGTGTCAGCGTACGGGTTAGGATTAGGGGATGGGTGAGGGTCAGGCTTTGGGGGAGGGTTAGGGTTAGGGTTCGGGCTAGGGTTAGGGTTAGGGGACGGGGACGGTTTAGGGTCCAGGTGAGGGTACGAAAACGCTTTAGAGGGAGCGTACGTGTGCGGGCGCGGGTTAGTGTCAGCGTACGGGTTAGGATTAGGGGACGGGTGAGGGTCAGGCTTCGGGGAAGGGTTAGGGTTAGGGTTCGGGCTAGGGTTAGGGGACGGGGACGGGGACGGTTTAGGGTCCACGTGAGGGTACGACAACGCTTTAGGGGGAGCGTACGTGTGAGGGCGCGGGTTAGTGTCAGCGTACGGGTTAGGATTAGGGGACGGGTGAGGGTCAGGCTTCGGGGAAGGGTTAGGGTTAGGGTTCGGGCTAGGGTTAGGGTTAGGGGACGGGGACGGTTTAGGGTCCAGGTGAGGGTACGACAACGCTTTAGGGGGAATGTACGTGTGAGGGCGCGGGTTAGTGTCAGCGTACGGGTTAGGATTAGGGGACGGGTGAGGGTCAGGCTTCGGGGAAGGGTTAGGGTTAGGGTTCGGGCTAGGGTTAGGGTTAGGGGACGGGGACGGTTTAGGGTCCAGGTGAGGGTACGACAACGCTTTAGGGGGAGCGTACGTGTGAGGGCGCGGGTTAGTGTCAGGGTACGGGTTAGGATTAGGGGACGGGTGAGGGTCAGGCTTCGGGGAAGGGTTAGGGTTAGGGTTCGGGCTAGGGTTAGGGTTAGGGGACGGGGACGGTTTAGGGTCCAGGTGAGGGTACGACAACGCTTTAGGGGGAGCGTACGTGTGAGGGCGCGGGTTAGTGCCAGCGTACGGGTTAGGATTAGGGGACGTGTGAGGGTCAGGCTTCGGGGGAGGCTTAGGGTTAGGGTTCGGGCTAGGGTTAGGGTTAGGGGACGGGGACGGTTTAGGGTCCAGGTGAGGGTACGAAAACGCTTTAGGGGGAGCGTACGTGTGAGGGCGCGGGTTAGTGTCAGCGTACGGGTTAGGATTAGGGAACGGGTGAGGGTCAGGCTTCGGGGAAGGGTTAGGGTTAGGGTTCGGGCTAGGGTTAGGGTTAGGGGACGGGGACGGTTTAGGGTCCAGGTGAGGGTACGACAACGCTTCAGGGGGAGCGTACGTGTGAGGGCGCGGGTTAGTGTCAGCGTACGGGTTAGGATTAGGGGACGGGTGAGGGTCAGGCTTCGGGGAAGGGTTAGGGTTAGGGTTCGGGCTAGGGTTAGGGTTAGGGGACGGGGACGGTTTAGGGTCCAGGTGAGGGTACGACAACGCTTTAGGGGGAGCGTACGTGTGAGGGCGCGGGTTAGTGTCAGCGTACGGGTTAGGATTAGGGGACGGGTGAGGGTCAGGCTTCGGGGAAGGGTTAGGGTTAGGGTTCGGGCTAGGGTTAGGGGACGGGGACGGGGACGGTTTAGGGTCCAGGTGAGGGTACGACAACGCTTTAGGGGGAGCGTACGTGTGAGGGCGCGGGTTAGTGTCAGCGTACGGATTAGGATTAGGGACGGGTGAGGGTCAGGCTTCGGGGAAGGGTTAGGGTTAGGGTTCGGGCTAGGGTTAGGGTTAGGGGACGGGGACGGTTTAGGGTCCAGGTGAGGGTACGACAACGCTTTAGGGGGAGCGTACGTGTGAGGGCGCGGGTTAGTGTCAGCGTACGGGTTAGGATTAGGGGACGGGTGAGGGTCAGGCTTCGGGGGAGGTTTAGGGTTAGGGTTCATGCTAGGGTTAGGGGACGGGGACGGGGACGGTTTAGGGTCCAGGTGAGGGTACGACAACGCTTTAGGGGGAGCGTACGTGTGAGGGCGCGGGTTAGTGTCAGCGTACGGGTTAGGATTAGGGGACGGGTGAGGGTCAGGCTTCGGGGAAGGGTTAGGGTTAGGGTTCGGGCTAGGGTTAGGGGACGGGGATGGGGATGGTTTAAGGTCCAGGTGAGGGTACGACAACGCTTTAGGGGGAGCGTACGTGTGAGGGCGCGGGTTAGTGTCAGCGTACGGGTTAGGATTAGGGGACGGATGAGGGTCAGGCTTCGCAGAAGGGTTAGGGTTAGGGTTCGGGCTAGGGTTAGGGGATGGGGACGGGGACGGTTTAGGGTCCAGGTGAGGGTACGACAACGCTTTAGGGGGAGCGTACGTGTGAGGGCGCGGGTTAGTGTCAGCGTACGGGTTAGGATTAGGGGATGGGTGAGGGTCAGGCTTCGGGGGAGGGTTAGGGTTAGGGTTCGGGCTAGGGTTAGGGTTAGGGGACGGGGACGGTTTAGGGTCCAGGTGAGGGTACGAAAACGCTTTAGAGGGAGCGTACGTGTGCGGGCGCGGGTTAGTGTCAGCGTACGGGTTAGGATTAGGGGACGGGTGAGGGTCCGGCTTCGGGGAAGTGTTAGGGTTAGGGTTCGGGCTAGGGTTAGGGGACGTGGACGGGGACGGTTTAGGGTCCAGGTGAGGGTACGACAACGCTTTAGGGGGAGCGTACGTGTGAGGGCGCGGGTTAGTGTCAGCGTACAGGTTAGGATTAGGGGACGGGTGAGGGTCAGGCTTCGGGGAAGGGTTAGGGTTAGGGTTCGGGCTAGGGTTAGGGTTAGGGGACGGGGACGGTTTAGGGTCCAGGTGAGGGTACGACAACGCTTTAGGGGGAGCGTACGTGTGAGGGCGCGGGTTAGTGTCAGCGTACGGGTTAGGATTAGGGGACGGGTGAGGGTCAGGCTTCGGGGAAGGGTTAGGGTTAGGGTTCGGGCTAGGGTTAGGGTTAGGGGACGGGGACGGTTTAGGGTCCAGGTGAGGGTACGACAACGCTTTAGGGGGAGCGTACGTGTGAGGGCGCGGGTTAGTGTCAGGGTACGGGTTAGGATTAGGGGACGGGTGAGGGTCAGGCTTCGGGGAAGGGTTAGGGTTAGGGTTCGGGCTAGGGTTAGGGTTAGGGGACGGGGACGGTTTAGGGTCCAGGTGAGGGTACGACAACGCTTTAGGGGGAGCGTACGTGTGAGGGCGCTGGTTAGTGTCAGCGTACGGGTTAGGATTAGGGGACGGGTGAGGGTCAGGCTTCGGGGGAGGTTTAGGGTTAGGGTTCGGGCTAGGGTTAGGGTTAGGGGACGGGGACGGTTTAGGGTCCAGGTGAGGGTACGAAAACGCTTTAGGGGGAGCGTACGTGTGAGGGCGCGGGTTAGTGTCAGCGTACGGGTTAGGATTAGGGGACGGGTGAGGGTCAGGCTTCGGGGAAGGGTTAGGGTTAGGGTTCGGGCTAGGGTTAGGGTTAGGGGACGGGGACGGTTTAGGGTCCAGGTGAGGGTACGACAACGCTTCAGGGGGAGCGTACGTGTGAGGGCGCTGGTTAGTGTCAGCGTACGGGTTAGGATTAGGGGACGGGTGAGGGTCAGGCTTCGGGGAAGGGTTAGGGTTAGGGTTCGGGCTAGGGTTAGGGTTAGGGGACGGGGACGGTTTAGGGTCCAGGTGAGGGTACGACAACGCTTCAGGGGGAGCGTACGTGTGAGGGCGCGGGTTAGTGTCAGCGTACGGGTTAGGATTAGGGGACGGGTGAGGGTCAGGCTTCGGGGAAGGGTTAGGGTTAGGGTTCGGGCTAGGGTTAGGGTTAGGGGACGGGGACGGTTTAGGGTCCAGGTGAGGGTACGACAACGCTTTAGGGGGAGCGTACGTGTGAGGGCGCGGGTTAGTGTCAGCGTACGGGTTAGGATTAGGGGACGGGTGAGGGTCAGGCTTCGGGAGAGGGTTAGGGTTAGGGTTCGGGCTAGGGTTAGGGTTAGGGGACGGGGACGGTTTAGGGTCCAGGTGAGGGTACGACAACGCTTTAGGGGGAGCGTACGTGTGAGGGCGCGGGTTAGTGTCAGCGTACGGGTTAGGATTAGGGGACGGGTGAGGATCAGGCTTCGGGGGAGGGTTAGGGTTAGGGTTCGGGATAGGGTTAGGGCACGGGGACGAGGACGGTTTAGGGTCCAGGTGAGGGTACGACAACGCTTTAGGGGGAGCGAACGTGTGAGGGCGCGGGTTAGTGTCAGCGTACGGGTTAGGATTAGGGGACGGGTGAGGGTCAGGCTTCGGGGAAGGGTTAGGGTTAGGGTTCGGGCTAGGGTTAGGGTTAGGGGACGGGGACGGTTTAGGGTCCAGGTGAGGGTACGACAACGCTTTAGGGGGAGCGTACGTGTGAGGGCGCGGGTTAGTGTCAGCGTACGGGTTAGGATTAGGGGACGGGTGAGGGTCAGGCTTCGGGGAAGGGTTAGGGTTAGGGTTCGGGCTAGGGTTAGGGTTAGGGGACGGGGAAGGTTTAGGGTCCAGGTGAGGGTACGACAACGCTTTAGGGGGAGCGTACGTGTGAGGGCGCGGGTTAGTGTCAGCGTACGGGTTAGGATTAGGGGACGGGTGAGGGTCAGGCTTCGGGGAAGGGTTAGGGTTAGGGTTCGGGCTAGGGTTAGGGTTAGGGGACGGGGACGGTTTAGGGTCCAGGTGAGGGTACGACAACGCTTTAGGGGGAGCGTACGTGTGAGGGCGCGGGTTAGTGTCAGCGTACGGGTTAGGATTAGGGGACGGGTGAGGGTCAGGCTTCGGGGAAGGGTTAGGGTTAGGGTTCGGGCTAGGGTTAGGGTTAGGGGACGGGGACGGTTTAGGGTCCAGGTGAGGGTACGACAACGCTTTAGGGGGAGCGTACGTGTGAGGGCGCGGGTTAGTGTCAGCGTACGGGTTAGGATTAGGGGACGGGTGAGGGTCAGGCTTCGGGGAAGGGTTAGGGTTAGGGTTCGGGCTAGGGTTAGGGGACGGGGACGGGGACGGTTTAGGGTCCAGGTGAGGGTACGACAACGCTTTAGGGGGAGCGTACGTCTGAGGGCGCGGGTTAGTGTCAGCGTACGGGTTAGGATTAGGGGACGGGTGAGGGTCAGGCTTCGCAGAAGGGTTAGGGTTAGGGTTCGGGCTAGGGTTAGGGGATGGGGACGGGGACGGTTTAGGGTCCAGGTGAGGGTACGACAACGCTTTAGGGGGAGCGTACGTGTGAGGGCGCGGGTTAGTGTCAGCGTACGGGTTAGGATTAGGGGATGGGTTAGGGTCAGGCTTCGGGGGAGGGTTAGGGTTAGGGTTCGGGCTAGGGTTAGGGTTAGGGGACGGGGACGGTTTAGGGTCCAGGTGAGGGTACGAAAACGCTTTAGAGGGAGCGTACGTGTGCGGGCGCGGGTTAGTGTCAGCGTACGGGTTAGGATTAGGGGACGGGTGAGGGTCAGGCTTCGGGGAAGTGTTAGGGTTAGGGTTCGGGCTAGGGTTAGGGTTAGGGGACGGGGACGGTTTAGGTCCAGGTGAGGGTACGACAACGCTTTAGGGGGAGCGTACGTGTGAGGGCGCGGGTTAGTGTCAGCGTACGGGTTAGGATTAGGGGACGGGTGAGGGTCAGGCTTCGGGGAAGGGTTAGGGTTAGGGTTCGGGCTAGGGTTAGGGTTAGGGGACGGGGACGGTTTAGGGTCCAGGTGAGGGTACGACAACGCTTTAGGGGGAGCGAACGTGTGAGGGCGCGGGTTAGTGTCAGCGTACGGGTTAGGATTAGGGGACGGGTGAGGGTCAGGCTTCGGGGAAGGGTTAGGGTTAGGGTTCGGGCTAGGGTTAGGGTTAGGGGACGGGGACGGTTTAGGGTCCAGGTGAGGGTACGACAACGCTTTAGGGGGAGCGTACGTGTGAGGGCGCGGGTTAGTGTCAGCGTACGGGTTAGGATTAGGGGACGGGTGAGGGTCAGGCTTCGGGGAAGGGTTAGGGTTAGGGTTCGGGCTAGGGTTAGGGTTAGGGGACGGGGACGGTTTAGGGTCCAGGTGAGGGTACGACAACGCTTTAGGGGGAGCGTACGTGTGAGGGCGTGGGTTAGTGTCAGGGTACGGGTTAGGATTAGGGGACGGGTGAGGGTCAGGCTTCGGGGAAGGGTTAGGGTTAGGGTTCGGGCTAGGGTTAGGGTTAGGGGACGGGGACGGTTTAGGGTCCAGGTGAGGGTACGACAACGCTTTAGGGGGAGCGTACGTGTGAGGGCGCGGGTTAGTGTCAGCGTACGGGTTAGGATTAGGGGACGGGTGAGGGTCAGGCTTCGGGGGAGGTTTAGGGTTAGGGTTCGGGCTAGGGTTAGGGTTAGGGGACGGGGACGGTTTAGGGTCCAGGTGAGGGTACGAAAACGCTTTAGGGGGAGCGTACGTGTGAGGGCGCGGGTTAGTGTCAGCGTACGGGTTAGGATTAGGGGACGGGTGAGGGTCAGGCTTCGGGGAAGGGTTAGGGTTAGGGTTCGGGCTAGGGTTAGGGGACGGGGACGGGGACGGTTTAGGGTCCAGGTGAGGGTACGACAATGCTTTAGGGGGAGCGTACGTGTGAGGGCGCGGGTTAGTGTCAGCGTACGGGTTAGGATTAGGGGACGGGTGAGGGTCAGGCTTCGGGGAAGGGTTAGGGTTAGGGTTCGGGCTAGGGTTAGGGTTAGGGGACGGGGACGGTTTAGGGTCCAGGTGAGGGTACGACAACGCTTTAGGGGGAGCGTACGTGTGAGGGCGCGGGTTAGTGTCAGCGTACGGGTTAGGATTAGGGGATGGGTGAGGGTCAGGCTTCGGGGGAGGGTTAGGGTTAGGGTTCGGGCTAGGGTTAGGGTTAGGGGACGGGGACGGTTTAGGGTCCAGGTGAGGGTACGACAACGCTTTAGGGGGAGCGTACGTGTGAGGGCGCGGGTTAGTGTCAGCGTACGGGTTAGGATTAGGGGACGGGTGAGGGTCAGGCTTCGGGGGAGGTTTAGGGTTAGGGTTCATGCTAGGGTTAGGGGACGGGGACGGGGACGGTTTAGGGTCCAGGTGAGGGTACGACAACGCTTTAGGGGGAGCGTACGTGTGAGGGCGCGGGTTAGTGTCAGCGTACGGGTTAGGATTAGGGGACGGGTGAGGGTCAGCCTTCGGGGAAGGGTTAGGGTTAGGGTTCGGGCTAGGGTTAGGGGACGGGGATGGGGATGGTTTAAGGTCCAGGTGAGGGTACGACAACGCTTTAGGGGGAGCGTACGTGTGAGGGCGCGGGTTAGTGTCAGCGTACGGGTTAGGATTAGGGGACGGGTGAGGGTCAGGCTTCGCAGAAGGGTTAGGGTTAGGGTTCGGGCTAGGGTTAGGGGATGGGGACGGGGACGGTTTAGGGTCCAGGTGAGGGTACGACAACGCTTTAGGGGGAGCGTACGTGTGAGGGCGCGGGTTAGTGTCAGCGTACGGGTTAGGATTAGGGGATGGGTGAGGGTCAGGCTTCGGGGGAGGGTTAGGGTTAGGGTTCGGGCTAGGGTTAGGGTTAGGGGACGGGGACGGTTTAGGGTCCAGGTGAGGGTACGAAAACGCTTTAGAGGGAGCGTACGTGTGCGGGCGCGGGTTAGTGTCAGCGTACGGGTTAGGATTAGGGGACGGGTGAGGGTCCGGCTTCGGGGAAGGGTTAGGGTTAGGGTTCGGGCTAGGGTTAGGGGACGTGGACGGGGACGGTTTAGGGTCCAGGTGAGGGTACGACAACGCTTTAGGGGGAGCGTACGTGTGAGGGCGCGGGTTAGTGTCAGCGTACAGGTTAGGATTAGGGGACGGGTGAGGGTCAGGCTTCGGGGAAGGGTTAGGGTTAGGGTTCGGGCTAGGGTTAGGGTTAGGGGACGGGGACGGTTTAGGGTCCAGGTGAGGGTACGACAACGCTTTAGGGGGAGCGTACGTGTGAGGGCGCGGGTTAGTGTCAGCGTACGGGTTAGGATTAGGGGACGGGTGAGGGTCAGGCTTCGGGGAAGGGTTAGGGTTAGGGTTCGGGCTAGGGTTAGGGTTAGGGGACGGGGACGGTTTAGGGTCCAGGTGAGGGTACGACAACGCTTTAGGGGGAGCGTACGTGTGAGGGCGCGGGTTAGTGTCAGGGTACGGGTTAGGATTAGGGGACGGGTGAGGGTCAGGCTTCGGGGAAGGGTTAGGGTTAGGGTTCGGGCTAGGGTTAGGGTTAGGGGACGGGGACGGTTTAGGGTCCAGGTGAGGGTACGACAACGCTTCAGGGGGAGCGTACGTGTGAGGGCGCGGGTTAGTGTCAGCGTACGGGTTAGGATTAGGGGACGGGTGAGGGTCAGGCTTCGGGGAAGGGTTAGGGTTAGGGTTCGGGCTAGGGTTAGGGTTAGGGGACGGGGACGGTTTAGGGTCCAGGTGAGGGTACGACAACGCTTCAGGGGGAGCGTACGTGTGAGGGCGCGGGTTAGTGTCAGCGTACGGGTTAGGATTAGGGGACGGGTGAGGGTCAGGCTTCGGGGAAGGGTTAGGGTTAGGGTTCGGGCTAGGGTTAGGGTTAGGGGACGGGGACGGTTTAGGGTCCAGGTGAGGGTACGACAACGCTTTAGGGGGAGCGTACGTGTGAGGGCGCGGGTTAGTGTCAGCGTACGGGTTAGGATTAGGGGACGGGTGAGGGTCAGGCTTCGGGAGAGGGTTAGGGTTAGGGTTCGGGCTAGGGTTAGGGTTAGGGGACGGGGACGGTTTAGGGTCCAGGTGAGGGTACGACAAAGCTTTAGGGGGAGCGTACGTGTGAGGGCGCGGGTTAGTGTCAGCGTACGGGTTAGGATTAGGGGACGGGTGAGGATCAGGCTTCGGGGGAGGGTTAGGGTTAGGGTTCGGGCTAGGGTTAGGGCACGGGGACGAGGACGGTTTAGGGTCCAGGTGAGGGTACGACAACGCTTTAGGGGGAGCGAACGTGTGAGGGCGCGGGTTAGTGTCAGCGTACGGGTTAGGATTAGGGGACGGGTGAGGGTCAGGCTTCGGGGAAGGGTTAGGGTTAGGGTTCGGGCTAGGGTTAGGGTTAGGGGACGGGGACGGTTTAGGGTCCAGGTGAGGGTACGACAACGCTTTAGGGGGAGCGTACGTGTGAGGGCGCGGGTTAGTGTCAGCGTACGGGTTAGGATTAGGGGACGGGTGAGGGTCAGGCTTCGGGGAAGGGTTAGGGTTAGGGTTCGGGCTAGGGTTAGGGTTAGGGGACGGGGAAGGTTTAGGGTCCAGGTGAGGGTACGACAACGCTTTAGGGGGAGCGTACGTGTGAGGGCGCGGGTTAGTGTCAGCGTACGGGTTAGGATTAGGGGACGGGTGAGGGTCAGGCTTCGGGGAAGGGTTAGGGTTAGGGTTCGGGCTAGGGTTAGGGTTAGGGGACGGGGACGGTTTAGGGTCCAGGTGAGGGTACGACAACGCTTTAGGGGGAGCGTACGTGTGAGGGCGCGGGTTAGTGTCAGCGTACGGGTTAGGATTAGGGGACGGGTGAGGGTCAGGCTTCGGGGAAGGGTTAGGGTTAGGGTTCGGGCTAGGGTTAGGGTTAGGGGACGGGGACGGTTTAGGGTCCAGGTGAGGGTACGACAACGCTTTAGGGGGAGCGTACGTGTGAGGGCGCGGGTTAGTGTCAGCGTACGGGTTAGGATTAGGGGACGGGTGAGGGTCAGGCTTCGGGGAAGGGTTAGGGTTAGGGTTCGGGCTAGGGTTAGGGGACGGGGACGGGGACGGTTTAGGGTCCAGGTGAGGGTACGACAACGCTTTAGGGGGAGCGTACGTGTGAGGGCGCGGGTTAGTGTCAGCGTACGGGTTAGGATTAGGGGACGGGTGAGGGTCAGGCTTCGCAGAAGGGTTAGGGTTAGGGTTCGGGCTAGGGTTAGGGGATGGGGACGGGGACGGTTTAGGGTCCAGGTGAGGGTACGACAACGCTTTAGGGGGAGCGTACGTGTGAGGGCGCGGGTTAGTGTCAGCGTACGGGTTAGGATTAGGGGATGGGTTAGGGTCAGGCTTCGGGGGAGGGTTAGGGTTAGGGTTCGGGCTAGGGTTAGGGTTAGGGGACGGGGACGGTTTAGGGTCCAGGTGAGGGTACGAAAACGCTTTAGAGGGAGCGTACGTGTGCGGGCGCGGGTTAGTGTCAGCGTACGGGTTAGGATTAGGGGACGGGTGAGGGTCAGGCTTCGGGGAAGTGTTAGGGTTAGGGTTCGGGCTAGGGTTAGGGTTAGGGGACGGGGACGGTTTAGGGTCCAGGTGAGGGTACGACAACGCTTTAGGGGGAGCGTACGTGTGAGGGCGCGGGTTAGTGTCAGCGTACGGGTTAGGATTAGGGGACGGGTGAGGGTCAGGCTTCGGGGAAGGGTTAGGGTTAGGGTTCGGGCTAGGGTTAGGGTTAGGGGACGGGGACGGTTTAGGGTCCAGGTGAGGGTACGACAACGCTTTAGGGGGAGCGAACGTGTGAGGGCGCGGGTTAGTGTCAGCGTACGGGTTAGGATTAGGGGACGGGTGAGGGTCAGGCTTCGGGGAAGGGTTAGGGTTAGGGTTCGGGCTAGGGTTAGGGTTAGGGGACGGGGACGGTTTAGGGTCCAGGTGAGGGTACGACAACGCTTTAGGGGGAGCGTACGTGTGAGGGCGCGGGTTAGTGTCAGCGTACGGGTTAGGATTAGGGGACGGGTGAGGGTCAGGCTTCGGGGAAGGGTTAGGGTTAGGGTTCGGGCTAGGGTTAGGGTTAGGGGACGGGGACGGTTTAGGGTCCAGGTGAGGGTACGACAACGCTTTAGGGGGAGCGTACGTGTGAGGGCGTGGGTTAGTGTCAGGGTACGGGTTAGGATTAGGGGACGGGTGAGGGTCAGGCTTCGGGGAAGGGTTAGGGTTAGGGTTCGGGCTAGGGTTAGGGGATGGGGACGGGGACGGTTTAGGGTCCAGGTGAGGGTACGACAACGCTTTAGGGGGAGCGTACGTGTGAGGGCGCGGGTTAGTGTCAGCGTACGGGTTAGGATTAGGGGACGGGTGAGGGTCAGGCTTCGGGGGAGGTTTAGGGTTAGGGTTCGGGCTAGGGTTAGGGTTAGGGGACGGGGACGGTTTAGGGTCCAGGTGAGGGTACGAAAACGCTTTAGGGGGAGCGTACGTGTGAGGGCGCGGGTTAGTGTCAGCGTACGGGTTAGGATTAGGGGACGGGTGAGGGTCAGGCTTCGGGGAAGGGTTAGGGTTAGGGTTCGGGCTAGGGTTAGGGGACGGGGACGGGGACGGTTTAGGGTCCAGGTGAGGGTACGACAATGCTTTAGGGGGAGCGTACGTGTGAGGGCGCTGGTTAGTGTCAGCGTACGGGTTAGGATTAGGGGACGGGTGAGGGTCAGGCTTCGGGGAAGGGTTAGGGTTAGGGTTCGGGCTAGGGTTAGGGTTAGGGGACGGGGACGGTTTAGGGTCCAGGTGAGGGTACGACAACGCTTTAGGGGGAGCGTACGTGTGAGGGCGCGGGTTAGTGTCAGCGTACGGGTTAGGATTAGGGGATGGGTGAGGGTCAGGCTTCGGGGGAGGGTTAGGGTTAGGGTTCGGGCTAGGGTTAGGGGACGGGGACGGGGACGGTTTAGGGTCCAGGTGAGGGTACGAAAACGCTTTAGGGGGAGCGTACGTGTGAGGGCGCGGGTTAGTGTCAGCGTACGGGTTAGGATTAGGGGACGGGTGAGGGTCTGGCTTCGGGGAAGGGTTAGGGTTAGGGTTCGGGCTAGGGTTAGGGGACGGGGACGGGGACGGTTTAGGGTCCAGGTGAGGGTACGACAACGCTTTAGGGGGAGCGTACGTGTGAGGGCGCGGGTTAGTGTCAGCGTACGGGTTAGGATTAGGGGACGGGTGAGGGTCAGGCTTCGGGGAAGGGTTAGGGTTAGGGTTCGGGCTAGGGTTAGGGTTAGGGGACGGGGACGGTTTAGGGTCCAGGTGAGGGTACGACAACGCTTTAGGGGGAGCGTACGTGTGAGGGCGCGGGTTAGTGTCAGCGTACGGGTTAGGATTAGGGGACGGGTGAGGGTCAGGCTTCGGGGAAGGGTTAGGGTTAGGGTTCGGGCTAGGGTTAGGGTTAGGGGACGGGGACGGTTTAGGGTCCAGGTGAGGGTACGACAACGCTTTAGGGGGAGCGTACGTGTGAGGGCGCGGGTTAGTGTCAGCGTACGGGTTAGGATTAGGGGACGGGTGATGGTCAGGCTTCGGGGAAGGGTTAGGGTTAGGGTTCGGGCCAGGGTTAGGGGACGGGGACGGGGACGGTTTAGGGTCCAGGTGAGGGTACGACAACGCTTTAGGGGGAGCGTACGTGTGAGGGCGCGGGTTAGTGTCAGCGTACGGGTTAGGATTAGGGGACGGGTGAGGGTCAGGCTTCGGGGGAGGGTTAGGGTTAGGGTTCGGGCTAGGGTTAGTGGTAGGGGACGGGGACGGTTTAGGGTCCAGGTGAGGGTACGACAACGCTTTAGGTGGAGCGTACGTGTGAGGGCGCGTGTTAGTGTCAGCGTACGGGTTAGGATTAGGGGACGGGTGAGGGTAAGGCTTCGGGGAAGGGTTAGGGTTAGGGTTCGGGCTAGGGTTAGGGTTAGGAGACGGGGACGGTTTAGGGTCCAGGTGAGGGTACGACAACGCTTTAGGGGGAGCGTACGTGTGAGGGCGCGGGTTAGTGTCAGCGTACGGGTTAGGATTAGGGGACGGGTGAGGGTCAGGCTTCGGGGAAGGGTTAGGGTTAGGGTTCGGGCTAGGGTTAGGGTTAGGGGACGGGGACGGTTTAGGGTCCAGGTGAGGGTACGACAACGCTTTAGGGGGAGCGTACGTGTGAGGGCGCGGGTTAGTGTCAGCGTACGGGTTAGGATTAGGGGACGGGTGAGGGTCAGGCTTCGGGGGAGGTTTAGGGTTAGGGTTCGGGCTAGGGTTAGGGGACTGGGACGGGGACGGTTTAGGGTCCAGGTGAGGGTACGACAACGCTTTAGGGGGAGCGTACGTGTGAGGGCGCGGGTTAGTGTCAGCGTACAGGTTAGGATTAGGGGACGGGTGAGGGTCAGGCTTCGGGGAAGGGTGAGGGTTAGGGTTCGGGCTAGGGTTAGGGTTGGGGGACGGGGACGGTTTAGGGTCCAGGTGAGGGTACGACAACGCTTTAGGGGGAGCGTACGTGTGAGGGCGCGGGTTAGTGTCAGCGTACGGGTTAGGATTAGGGGACGGGTGAGGGTCAGGCTTCGGGAGAGGGTTAGGGTTAGGGTTCGGGCTAGGGTTAGGGTTGGGGGACGGGGACGGTTTAGGGTCCAGGTGAGGGTACGACAACGCTTTAGAGGGAGCGTACGTGTGAGGGCGTGGGTTAGTGTCAGCGTACGGGTTAGGATTAGGGGACGGGTGAGTGTCAGGCTTCGGGGAAGGGTTACGGTTAGGGTTCGGGCTAGGGTTAGGGTTAGGGGACGGGGACGGTTTAGGGTCCAGGTGAGGGTACGACAACGCTTTAGGGGGAGCGTACGTGTGAGGGCGCGGGTTAGTGTCAGCGTACGGGTTAGGATTATGGGACGGGTGAGGGTCAGGTTTTGGGGAAGGGTTAGGGTTAGGGTTCTGGCTAGGGTTAGGGGACGGGGACGGGGACGGTTTAGGGTCCAGGTGAGGGTACGAAAACGCTTTAGGGGGAGCGTACGTGTGAGGGTGCGGGTTAGTGTCAGCGTACCGGTTAGGATTAGGGGACGGATGAGGGTCAGGCTTCGGGGAAGGGTTAGGGTTAGGGTTCGGTCTAGGGTTAGGGGACGGGGACGGGGACGGTTTAGGGTCCAGGTGAGTGTACGATAACGCTTTAGGGGGAGCGTATGTGTGAGGGCGCGGGTTAGTGTCAGCGTACGGGTTAGGATTAGGGGACGGGTGAGGGTCAGGCTTCGGGGAAGTGTTAGGGTTAGGGTTCGGGCTAGGGTTAGGGTTAGGGGACGGGGACGGTTTAGGGTCCAGGTGAGGGTACGACAACGCTTTAGGGGGAGCGTACGTGTGAGGGCGCGGGTTAGTGTCAGCGTACGGGTTAGGATTAGGGGACGGGTGAGGGTAAGGCTTCGGGGAAGGGTTAGGGTTAGGGTTCGGGCTAGGGTTAGGGTTAGGGGACGGGGACGGTTTAGGGTCCAGGTGAGGGTACGACAACGCTTTAGGGGGAGCGTACGTGTGAGGGCGCGGGTTAGTGTCAGCGTACGGGTTAGGATTAGGGGATGGGTGAGGGTCAGGCTTCGGGGGAGGTTTAGGGTTAGGGTTCGGGCTAGGGTTAGGGTTAGGGGACGGGGACGGTTTAGGGTCCAGGTGAGGGTACGACAACGCTTTAGGGGGAGCGTACGTGTGAGGGCGCGGGTTAGTGTCAGCGTACGGGTTAGGATTAGGGGACGGGTGAGGGTCAGGCTTCGGGGAAGGGTGAGGGTTAGGGTTCGGGCTAGGGTTAGGGTTAGGGGACGGGGACGGTTTAGGGTCCAGGTGAGGGTACGACAACGCTTCAGGGGGAGCGTACGTGTGAGGGCGCGGGTTAGTGTCAGCGTACGGGTTAGGATTAGGGGATGGGTGAGGGTCAGGCTTCGGGGGAGGGTTAGGGTTAGGGTTCGGGCTAGGGTTAGGGTTAGGGGACGGGGACGGTTTAGGGTCCAGGTGAGGGTACGAAAACGCTTTAGGGGGAGCGTACGTGTGAGGGCGCGGGTTAGTGTCAGCGTACGGGTTAGGATTAGGGGACGGGTGAGGGTCTGGCTTCGGGGAAGGGTTAGGGTTAGGGTTTGGGCTAGGGTTAGGGGACGGGGACGGGGACGGTTTAGGGTCCAGGTGAGGGTACGACAACGCTTTAGGGGGAGCGTACGTGTGAGGGCGCGGGTTAGTGTCAGCGTACGGGTTAGGATTAGGGGACGGGTGAGGGTCAGGCTTCGGGGAAGGGTTAGGGTTAGGGTTCGGGCTAGGGTTAGGGTTAGGGGACGGGGACGGTTTAGGGTCCAGGTGAGGGTACGACAACGCTTTAGGGGGAGCGTACGTGTGAGGGCGCGGGTTAGTGTCAGCGTACGGGTTAGGATTAGGGGACGGGTGAGGGTCAGGCTTCGGGGAAGGGTTAGGGTTAGGGTTCGGGCTAGGGTTAGGGTTAGGGGACGGGGACGGTTTAGGGTCCAGGTGAGGGTACGACAACGCTTTAGGGGGAGCGTACGTGTGAGGGCGCGGGTTAGTGTCAGCGTACGGGTTAGGATTAGGGGACGGGTGAGGGTCAGGCTTCGGGGAAGGGTTAGGGTTAGGGTTCGGGCTAGGGTTAGGGGACGGGGACGGGGACGGTTTAGGGTCCAGGTGAGGGTACGACAACGCTTTAGGGGGAGCGTACGTGTGAGGGAGCGGGTTAGGGTCAGCGTACGGGTTAGGATTAGCTGACGGGTGAGGGTCAGGCTTCGGGGAAGGGTTAGGGTTAGGGTTCGGGCTAGGGTTAGGGGATGGGGACGGGGACGGTTTAGGGTCCAGGTGAGGGAACGACAACGCTTTAGGGGGAGCGTACGTGTGAGGGCGCGGGTTAGTGTCAGCGTACGGGTTAGGATTAGGGGACGGGTGAGGGTCAGGCTTCGGGGGAGGGTTAGGGTTAGGGTTCGGGCTACGGTTAGTGTTAGGGGACGGGGACGGTTTAGGGTCCAGGTGAGGGTACGACAACGCTTTAGGTGGAGCGTACGTGTGAGGGCGCGGGTTAGTGTCAGCGTACGGGTTAGGATTAGGGGACGGGTGAGGGTAAGGCTTCGGGGAAGGGTTAGGGTTAGGGTTCGGGCTAGGGTTAGGGTTAGGGGACGGGGACGGTTTAGGGTCCAGGTGAGGGTACGACAACGCTTTAGGGGGAGCGTACGTGTGAGGGCGCGGGTTAGTGTCAGCGTACGGGTTAGGATTAGGGGACGGGTGAGGGTCAGGCTTCGGGGAAGGGTTAGGGTTAGGGTTCGGGCTAGGGTTAGGGTTAGGGGACGGGGACGGTTTAGGGTCCAGGTGAGGGTACGACAACGCTTTAGGGGGAGCGTACGTGTGAGGGCGCGGGTTAGTGTCAGCGTACGGGTTAGGATTAGGGGACGGGTGAGGGTCAGGCTTCGGGGGAGGTTTAGGTTTAGGGTTCAGGCTAGGGTTAGGGGACGGGGACGGGGACGGTTTAGGGTCCAGGTGAGGGTACGACAACGCTTTAGGGGGAGCGTACGTGTGAGGGCGCGGGTTAGTGTCAGCGTACAGGTTAGGATTAGGGGACGGGTGAGGGTCAGGCTTCGGGGAAGGGTGAGGGTTAGGGTTCGGGCTAGGGTTAGGGTTAGGGGACGGGGACGGTTTAGGGTCCAGGTGAGGGTACGACAACGCTTTAGGGGGAGCGTACGTGTGAGGGCGCGGGTTAGTGTCAGCGTACGGGTTAGGATTAGGGGACGGGTGAGGGTCAGGCTTCGGGAGAGGGTTAGGGTTAGGGTTCGGGCTAGGGTTAGGGTTAGGGGACGGGGACGGTTTAGGGTCCAGGTGAGGGTACGACAACGCTTTAGAGGGAGCGTACGTGTGAGGGCGCGGGTTAGTGTCAGCATACGGGTTAGGATTAGGGGACGGGTGAGGGTCAGGCTTCGGGGAAGGGTTACGGTTAGGGTTCGGGCTAGGGTTAGGGTTAGGGGACGGGGACGGTTTAGGGTCCAGGTGAGGGTACGACAACGCTTTAGGGGGAGCGTACGTGTGAGGGCGCGGGTTAGTGTCAGCGTACGGGTTAGGATTATGGGACGGGTGAGGGTCAGGTTTTGGGGAAGGTTTAGGGTTAGGGTTCGGGCTAGGGTTAGGGGACGGGGACGGGGACGGTTTAGGGTCCAGGTGAGGGTACGACAACGCTTTAGGGAGAGCGTACGTGTGAGGGCGCGGGTTAGTGTCAGCGTACGGGTTAGGATTAGGGGACGGGTGAGGGTAAGGCTTCGGGGAAGGGTTAGGGTTAGGGTTCGGGCTAGGGTTAGGGTTAGGGGACGGGGACGGATTAGGGTCCAGGTGAGGGTACGACAACGCTTTAGGGGGAGCGTACGTGTGAGGGCGCGGGTTAGTTTCAGCGTACAGGTTAGGATTAGGGGACGGGTGAGGGTCAGGCTTCGGGGGAGGTTTAGGGTTAGGGTTCGGGCTAGGGTTAGGGTTAGGGGACGGGGACGGTTTAGGGTCCAGGTGAGGGTACGACAACGCTTTAGGGGGAGCGTACGTGTGAGGGCGCGGGTTAGTGTCAGCGTACGGGTTAGGATTAGGGGACGGGTGAGGGTCAGGCTTCGGGGAAGGGTGAGGGTTACGGTTCGGGCTAGGGTTAGGGTTAGGGGACGGGGACGGTTTAGGGTCCAGGTGAGGGTACGACAACGCTTCAGGGGGAGCGTACGTGTGAGGGCGCGGGTTAGTGTCAGCGTACGGGTTAGGATTAGGGGACGGGTGAGGGTCAGGCTTCGGGGAAGGGTTAGGGTTAGGGTTCGGGCTAGGGTTAGGGTTAGGGGACGGGGACGGTTTAGGGTCCAGGTGAGGGTACGACAACGCTTTAGGGGGAGCGTACGTGTGAGGGCGCGGGTTAGTGTCAGCGTACGGGTTAGGATTAGGGGACGGGTGAGGGTCAGGTTTCGGGAGAGGGTTAGGGTTAGGGTTAGGGCTAGGGTTAGGGCTAGGGGACGGGGACGGTTTAGGGTCCAGGTGAGGGTACGACAACGCTTTAGGGGTAGCGTACGTGTGAGGGCGCGGGTTAGTGTCAGCGTACGGGTTAGGATTAGGGGACGGGTGAGGGTCAGGCTTCGGGAGAGGGTTAGGGTTAGGGTTCGGGCTAGGGTTAGGGTTAGGGGACGGGGACGGTTTAGGGTCCAGGTGAGGGTACGACAACGCTTTAGGGGGAGCGTACGTGTGAGGGCGTGGCTTAGTGTCAGCGTACGGGTTAGGATTAGGGGACGGGTGAGGGTCAGCCTTCGGGAGAGGGTTAGGGTTAGGGTTCGGGCTAGGGTTAGGGTTAGGGGA
Organism: Globicephala melas; assembly: GCF_963455315.2. Lineage (NCBI taxonomy): Eukaryota > Metazoa > Chordata > Mammalia > Artiodactyla > Delphinidae > Globicephala > Globicephala melas. The sequence goes on from NW_027207732.1 coordinate 61,753, forward strand.
CGGGGACGGTTTAGGGTCCAGGTGAGGGTACGACAACGCTTTAGGGGGAGCGTACGTGTGAGGGCGCGGGTTAGTGTCAGCGTACGGGTTAGGATTAGGGGACGGGTGAGGGTCAGGCTTCGGGGAAGGGTTAGGGTTAGGGTTCGGGCTAGGGTTAGGGTTAGGGGACGGGGAAGGTTTAGGGTCCAGGTGAGGGTACGACAACGCTTTAGGGGGAGCGTACGTGTGAGGGCGCGGGTTAGTGTCAGCGTACGGGTTAGGATTAGGGGACGGGTGAGGGTCAGGCTTCGGGGAAGGGTTAGGGTTAGGGTTCGGGCTAGGGTTAGGGTTAGGGGACGGGGACGGTTTAGGGTCCAGGTGAGGGTACGACAACGCTTTAGGGGGAGCGTACGTGTGAGGGCGCGGGTTAGTGTCAGCGTACGGGTTAGGATTAGGGGACGGGTGAGGGTCAGGCTTCGGGGAAGGGTTAGGGTTAGGGTTCGGGCTAGGGTTAGGGTTAGGGGACGGGGACGGTTTAGGGTCCAGGTGAGGGTACGACAACGCTTTAGGGGGAGCGTACGTGTGAGGGCGCGGGTTAGTGTCAGCGTACGGGTTAGGATTAGGGGACGGGTGAGGGTCAGGCTTCGGGGAAGGGTTAGGGTTAGGGTTCGGGCTAGGGTTAGGGGACGGGGACGGGGACGGTTTAGGGTCCAGGTGAGGGTACGACAACGCTTTAGGGGGAGCGTACGTGTGAGGGCGCGGGTTAGTGTCAGCGTACGGGTTAGGATTAGGGGACGGGTGAGGGTCAGGCTTCGCAGAAGGGTTAGGGTTAGGGTTCGGGCTAGGGTTAGGGAATGGGGACGGGGACGATTTAGGGTCCAGGTGAGGGTACGACAACGCTTCAGGGGGAGCGTACGTGTGAGGGCGCGGGTTAGTGTCAGCGTACGGGTTAGGATTAGGGGATGGGTGAGGGTCAGGCTTCGGGGGAGGGTTAGGGTTAGGTTTAGGGTTCGGGCTAGGGTTAGGGGACGGGGACGGGGACGGTTTAGGGTCCAGGTGAGGGTACGAAAACGCTTTAGAGGGAGCGTACGTGTGCGGGCGCGGGTTAGTGTCAGCGTACGGGTTAGGATTAGGGGACGGGTGAGGGTCAGGCTTCGGGGAAGTGTTAGGGTTAGGGTTCGGGCTAGGGTTAGGGGACGGGGACGGGGACGGTTTAGGGTCCAGGTGAGGGTACGACAACGCTTTAGGGGGAGCGTACGTGTGAGGGCGCGGGTTAGTGTCAGCGTACGGGTTAGGATTAGGGGACGGGAGAGGGTCAGGCTTCGGGGAAGGGTTAGGGTTAGGGTTCGGGCTAGGGTTAGGGTTAGGGGACGGGGACGGTTTAGGGTCCAGGTGAGGGTACGACAACGCTTTAGGGGGAGCGTACGTGTGAGGGCGCGGGTTAGTGTCAGCGTACGGGTTAGGATTAGGGGACGGGTGAGGGTCAGGCTTCGGGGAAGGGTTAGGGTTAGGGTTCGGGCTAGGGTTAGGGTTAGGGGACGGGGACGGTTTAGGGTCCAGGTGAGGGTACGACAACGCTTTAGGGGGAGCGTACGTGTGAGGGCGCGGGTTAGTGTCAGCGTACGGGTTAGGATTAGGGGACGGGTGAGGGTCAGGCTTCGGGGAAGGGTTAGGGTTAAGGTTCGGGCTAGGGTTAGGGTTAGGGGACGGGGACGGTTTAGGGTCCAGGTGAGGGTACGACAACGCTTTAGGGGGAGCGTACGTGTGAGGGCGCGGGTTAGTGTCAGCGTACGGGTTAGGATTAGGGGATGGGTGAGGGTCAGGCTTCGGGGGAGGTTTAGGGTTAGGGTTCGGGCTAGGGTTAGGTTTAGGGGACAGGGACGGTTTAGGGTCCAGGTGAGGGTACGACAACGCTTTAGGGGGAGCGTACGTGTGAGGGCGCGGGTTAGTGTCAGCGTACGGGTTAGGATTAGGGGACGGGTGAGGGTCAGGCTTCGGGGAAGGGTGAGGGTTAGGGTTCGGGCTAGGGTTAGGGTTAGGGGACGGGGACGGTTTAGGGTCCAGGTGAGGGTACGACAACGCTTCAGGGGGAGCGTACGTGTGAGGGCGCGGGTTAGTGTCAGCGTACGGGTTAGGATTAGGGGATGGGTGAGGGTCAGGCTTCGGGGGAGGGTTAGGGTTAGGGTTCGGGCTAGGGTTAGGGTTAGGGGACGGGGACGGTTTAGGGTCCAGGTGAGGGTACGAAAACGCTTTAGGGGGAGCGTACGTGTGAGGGCGCGGGTTAGTGTCAGCGTACGGGTTAGGATTAGGGGACGGGTGAGGGTCTGGCTTCGGGGAAGGGTTAGGGTTAGGGTTTGGGCTAGGGTTAGGGGACGGGGACGGGGACGGTTTAGGGTCCAGGTGAGGGTACGACAACGCTTTAGGGGGAGCGTACGTGTGAGGGCGCGGGTTAGTGTCAGCGTACGGGTTAGGATTAGGGGACGGGTGAGGGTCAGGCTTCGGGGAAGGGTTAGGGTTAGGGTTCGGGCTAGGGTTAGGGTTAGGGGACGGGGACGGTTTAGGGTCCAGGTGAGGGTACGACAACGCTTTAGGGGGAGCGTACGTGTGAGGGCGCGGGTTAGTGTCAGCGTACGGGTTAGGATTAGGGGACGGGTGAGGGTCAGGCTTCGGGGAAGGGTTAGGGTTAGGGTTCGGGCTAGGGTTAGGGTTAGGGGACGGGGACGGTTTAGGGTCCAGGTGAGGGTACGACAACGCTTTAGGGGGAGCGTACGTGTGAGGGCGCGGGTTAGTGTCAGCGTACGGGTTAGGATTAGGGGACGGGTGAGGGTCAGGCTTCGGGGAAGGGTTAGGGTTAGGGTTCGGGCTAGGGTTAGGGGACGGGGACGGGGACGGTTTAGGGTCCAGGTGAGGGTACGACAACGCTTTAGGGGGAGCGTACGTGTGAGGGAGCGGGTTAGTGTCAGCGTACGGGTTAGGATTAGCTGACGGGTGAGGGTCAGGCTTCGGGGAAGGGTTAGGGTTAGGGTTCGGGCTAGGGTTAGGGGATGGGGACGGGGACGGTTTAGGGTCCAGGTGAGGGAACGACAACGCTTTAGGGGGAGCGTACGTGTGAGGGCGCGGGTTAGTGTCAGCGTACGGGTTAGGATTAGGGGACGGGTGAGGGTCAGGCTTCGGGGTAGGGTTAGGGTTAGGGTTCGGGCTACGGTTAGTGTTAGGGGACGGGGACGGTTTAGGGTCCAGGTGAGGGTACGACAACGCTTTAGGTGGAGCGTACGTGTGAGGGCGCGGGTTAGTGTCAGCGTACGGGTTAGGATTAGGGGACGGGTGAGGGTAAGGCTTCGGGGAAGGGTTAGGGTTAGGGTTCGGGCTAGGGTTAGGGTTAGGGGACGGGGACGGTTTAGGGTCCAGGTGAGGGTACGACAACGCTTTAGGGGGAGCGTACGTGTGAGGGCGCGGGTTAGTGTCAGCGTACGGGTTAGGATTAGGGGACGGGTGAGGGTCAGGCTTCGGGGAAGGGTTAGGGTTAGGGTTCGGGCTAGGGTTAGGGTTAGGGGACGGGGACGGTTTAGGGTCCAGGTGAGGGTACGACAACGCTTTAGGGGGAGCGTACGTGTGAGGGCGCGGGTTAGTGTCAGCGTACGGGTTAGGATTAGGGGACGGGTGAGGGTCAGGCTTCGGGGGAGGTTTAGGGTTAGGGTTCGGGCTAGGGTTAGGGGACGGGGACGGGGACGGTTTAGGGTCCAGGTGAGAGTACGACAACGGTTTAGGGGGAGCGTACGTGTGAGGGCGCGGGTTAGTGTCAGCGTACAGGTTAGGATTAGGGGACGGGTGAGGGTCAGGCTTCGGGGAAGGGTGAGGGTTAGGGTTCGGGCTAGGGTTAGGGTTAGGGGACGGGGACGGTTTAGGGTCCAGGTGAGGGTACGACAACGCTTTAGGGGGAGCGTACGTGTGAGGGCGCGGGTTAGTGTCAGCGTACGGGTTAGGATTAGGGGACGGGTGAGGGTCAGGCTTCGGGAGAGGGTTAGGGTTAGGGTTCGGGCTAGGGTTAGGGTTAGGGGACGGGGACGGTTTAGGGTCCAGGTGAGGGTACGACAACGCTTTAGAGGGAGCGTACGTGTGAGGGCGCGGGTTAGTGTCAGCATACGGGTTAGGATTAGGGGACGGGTGAGGGTCAGGCTTCGGGGAAGGGTTACGGTTAGGGTTCGGGCTAGGGTTAGGGTTAGGGGACGGGGACGGTTTAGGGTCCAGGTGAGGGTACGACAACGCTTTAGGGGGAGCGTACGTGTGAGGGCGTGGGTTAGTGTCAGCGTACGGGTTAGGATTATGGGACGGGTGAGGGTCAGGTTTTGGGGAAGGGTTAGGGTTAGGGTTCGGGCTAGGGTTAGGGGACGGAGACGGGGACGGTTTAGGGTCCAGGTGAGGGTACGACAACGCTTTAGGGAGAGCGTACGTGTGAGGGCGCGGGTTAGTGTCAGCGTACGGGTTAGGATTAGGGGACGGGTGAGGGTAAGGCTTCGGGGAAGGGTTAGGGTTAGGGTTCGGGCTAGGGTTAGGGTTAGGGGACGGGGACGGATTAGGGTCCAGGTGAGGGTACGACAACGCTTTAGGGGGAGCGTACGTGTGAGGGCGCGGGTTAGTTTCAGCGTACGGGTTAGGATTAGGGGACGGGTGAGGGTCAGGCTTCGGGGGAGGTTTAGGGTTAGGGTTCGGGCTAGGGTTAGGGTTAGGGGACGGGGACGGTTTAGGGTCCAGGTGAGGGTACGACAACGCTTTAGGGGGAGCGTACGTGTGAGGGCGCGGGTTAGTGTCAGCGTACGGGTTAGGATTAGGGGACGGGTGAGGGTCAGGCTTCGGGGAAGGGTGAGGGTTAGGGTTCGGGCTAGGGTTAGGGTTAGGGGACGGGGACGGTTTAGGGTCCAGGTGAGGGTACGACAACGCTTCAGGGGGAGCGTACGTGTGAGGGCGCGGGTTAGTGTCAGCGTACGGGTTAGGATTAGGGGACGGGTGAGGGTCAGGCTTCGGGGAAGGGTTAGGGTTAGGGTTCGGGCTAGGGTTAGGGTTAGGGGACGGGGACGGTTTAGGGTCCAGGTGAGGGTACGACAACGCTTTAGGGGGAGCGTACGTGTGAGGGCGCGGGTTAGTGTCAGCGTACGGGTTAGGATTAGGGGACGGGTGAGGGTCAGGTTTCGGGAGAGGGTTAGGGTTAGGGTTAGGGCTAGGGTTAGGGCTAGGGGACGGGGACGGTTTAGGGTCCAGGTGAGGGTACGACAACGCTTTAGGGGTAGCGTACGTGTGAGGGCGCGGGTTAGTGTCAGCGTACGGGTTAGGATTAGGGGACGGGTGAGGGTCAGGCTTCGGGAGAGGGTTAGGGTTAGGGTTCGGGCTAGGGTTAGGGTTAGGGGACGGGGACGGTTTACGGTCCAGGTGAGGGTACGACAACGCTTTAGGGGGAGCGTACGTGTGAGGGCGCGGGTTAGTGTCAGCGTACGGGTTAGGATTAGGGGACGGGTGAGGGTCAGGCTTCGGGGGAGGGTTAGGGTTAGGGTTCGGGCTAGGGTTAGGGCACGGGGACGAGGACGGTTTAGGGTCCAGATGAGGGTACGACAACGCTTTAGGGGGAGCGAACGTGTGAGGGCGTGGGTTAGTGTCAGCGTACGGGTTAGGATTAGGGGACGGGTGAGGGTCAGGCTTCGGGGAAGGGTTAGGGTTAGGGTTCGGGCTAGGGTTAGGGTTAGGGGACGGGGACGGTTTAGGGTCCAGGTGAGGGTACGACAATGCTTTAGGGGGAGCGTACGTGTGAGGGCGCGGGTTAGTGTCAGCGTACGGGTTAGGATTAGGGGACGGGTGAGGGTCAGGCTTCGGGGAAGGGTTAGGGTTAGGGTTCGGGCTAGGGTTAGGGTTAGGGGACGGGGACGGTTTAGGGTCCAGGTGAGGGTACGACAACTCTTTAGGGGGAGCGTACGTGTGAGGGCGCGGGTTAGTGTCAGCGTACGGGTTAGGATTAGGGGACGGGTGAGGGTCAGGCTTCGGGGAAGGGTTAGGGTTAGGGTTCGGGCTAGGGTTAGGGGACGGGGACGGGGATGGTTTAGGGTCCAGGTGAGGGTACGACAACACTTTAGGGGGAGCGTACGTGTGAGGGCGCGGGTTAGTGTCAGCGTACGGGTTAGGATTAGGGGACGGGTGAGGGTCAGGCTTCGGGGAAGGGTTAGGGTTAGGGTTCGGGCTAGGGTTAGGGTTAGGGGACGGGGACGGTTTAGGGTCCAGGTGAGGGTACGACAACGCTTTAGGGGGAGCGTACGTGTGAGGGCGCGGGTTAGTGTCAGTGTACGGGTTAGGATTAGGGGACGGGTGAGGGTCAGGCTTCGGGGGAGGTTTAGGGTTAGGGTTCGTGCTAGGGTTAGGGGACGGGGACGGGGACGGTTTAGGGTCCAGGTGAGGGTACGACAACGCTTTAGGGGGAGCGTACGTGTGAGGGCGCGGGTTAGTGTCAGCGTACGGGTTAGGATTAGGGGACGGGTGAGGGTCAGGCTTCGGGGAAGGGTGAGGGTTAGGGTTCGGGCTAGGGTTAGGGTTAGGGGACGGGGACGGTTTAGGGTCCAGGTGAGGGTACGACAACGCTTTAGGGGGAGCGTACGTGTGAGGGCGTGGCTTAGTGTCAGCGTACGGGTTAGGATTAGGGGACGGGTGAGGGTCAGGCTTCGCAGAAGTGTTAGGGTTAGGGTTCGGGCTAGGGTTAGGGGATGGGGACGGGGACGGTTTAGGGTCCAGGTGAGGGTACGACAACGCTTCAGGGGGAGCGTACGTGTGAGGGCGCGGGTTAGTGTCAGCGTACGGGTTAGGATTAGGGGATGGGTGAGGGTCAGGCTTCGGGGGAGGGTTAGGGTTAGGTTTAGGGTTCGGGCTAGGGTTAGGGGACGGGGACGGGGACGGTTTAGGGTCCAGGTGAGGGTACGAAAACGCTTTAGAGGGAGCGTACGTGTGCGGGCGCGGGTTAGTGTCAGCGTACGGGTTAGGATTAGGGGACGGGTGAGGGTCAGGCTTCGGGGAAGTGTTAGGGTTAGGGTTCGGGCTAGGGTTAGGGGACGGGGACCGGGACGGTTTAGGGTCCAGGTGAGGGTACGACAACGCTTTAGGGGGAGCGTACGTGTGAGGGCGCGGGTTAGTGTCAGCGTACGGGTTAGGATTAGGGGACGGGAGAGGGTCAGGCTTCGGGGAAGGGTTAGGGTTAGGGTTCGGGCTAGGGTTAGGGTTAGGGGACGGGGACGGTTTAGGGTCCAGGTGAGGGTACGACAACGCTTTAGGGGGAGCGTACGTGTGAGGGCGCGGGTTAGTGTCAGCGTACGGGTTAGGATTAGGGGACGGGTGAGGGTCAGGCTTCGGGGAAGGGTTAGGGTTAGGGTTCGGGCTAGGGTTAGGGTTAGGGGACGGGGACGGTTTAGGGTCCAGGTGAGGGTACGACAACGCTTTAGGGGGAGCGTACGTGTGAGGGCGCGGGTTAGTGTCAGCGTACGGGTTAGGATTAGGGGACGGGTGAGGGTCAGGCTTCGGGGAAGGGTTAGGGTTAGGGTTCGGGCTAGGGTTAGGGTTAGGGGACTGGGACGGTTTAGGGTCCAGGTGAGGGTACGACAACGCTTTAGGGGGAGCGTACGTGTGAGGGCGCGGGTTAGTGTCAGCGTACGGGTTAGGATTAGGGGACGGGTGAGGGTCAGGCTTCGGGGAAGGGTTAGGGTTAGGGTTCGGGCTAGGGTTAGGGTTAGGGGACGGGGACGGTTTAGGGTCCAGGTGAGGGTACGACAACGCTTTAGGGGGAGCGTACGTGTGAGGGCGCGGGTTAGTGTCAGCGTACGGGTTAGGATTAGGGGACGGGTGAGGGTCAGGCTTCGGGGGAGGTTTAGGGTTAGGGTTCGGGCTAGGGTTAGGGTTAGGGGACGGGGACGGTTTAGGGTCCGGGTGAGGGTACGAAAACGCTTTAGGGGGAGCGTACGTGTGAGGGCGCGGGTTAGTGTCAGCGTACGGGTTAGGATTAGGGGACGGGTGAGGGTCAGGCTTCGGGGAAGGGTTAGGGTTAGGGTTCGGGCTAGGGTTAGGGGACGGGGACGGGGACGGTTTAGGGTCCAGGTGAGGGTACGACAACGCTTTAGGGGGAGCGTACGTGTGAGGGCGCGGGTTAGTGTCAGCGTACGGGTTAGGATTAGGGGACGGGTGAGGGTCAGGCTTCGGGGAAGGGTTAGGGTTAGGGTTCGGGCTAGGGTTAGGGTTAGGGGATGGGGACGGTTTAGGGTCCAGGTGAGGGTACGACAACGCTTTAGGGGGAGCGTACGTGTGAGGGCGCGGGTTAGCGTCAGCGTACGGGTTAGGATTAGGGGATGGGTGAGGGTCAGGCTTCGGGGGAGGGTTAGGGTTAGGGTTCGGGCTAGGGTTAGGGTTAGGGGACGGGGACGGTTTAGGGTCCAGGTGAGGGTACGAAAACGCTTTAGGGGGAGCGTACGTGTGAGGGCGCGGGTTAGTGTCAGCGTACGGGTTAGGATTAGGGGACGGGTGAGGGTCTGGCTTCGGGGAAGGGTTAGGGTTAGGTTTCGGGCAGGGTTAGGGGACGGGGACGGGGACGGTTTAGGGTCCAGGTGAGGGTACGACAACGCTTTAGGGGGAGCGTACGTGTGAGGGCGCGGGTTAGTGTCAGCGTACGGGTTAGGATTAGGGGACGGGTGAGGGTCAGGCTTCGGGGAAGGGTTAGGGTTAGGGTTCGGGCTAGGGTTAGGGTTAGGGGACGGGGACGGTTTAGGGTCCAGGTGAGGGTACGACAACGCTATAGGGGAAGCGTACGTGTGAGGGCGCGGGTTAGTGTCAGCGTACGGGTTAGGATTAGGGGACGGGTGAGGGTCAGGCTTCGGGGAAGGGTTAGGGTTAGGGTTCGGGCTAGGGTTAGGGTTAGGGGACGGGGACGGTTTAGGGTCCAGGTGAGGGTACGACAACGCTTTAGGGGAAGCGTACGTGTGAGGGCGCGGGTTAGTGTCAGCGTACGGGTTAGGATTAGGGGACGGGTGAGGGTCAGGCTTCGGGGAAGGGTTAGGGTTAGGGTTCGGGCTAGGGTTAGGGGACGGGGACGGGGACGGTTTAGGGTCCAGGTGAGGGTACGACAACGCTTTAGGGGGAGCGTACGTGTGAGGGCGCGGGTTAGTGTCAGCGTACGGGTTAGGATTAGCTGACGGGTGAGGGTCAGGCTTCGGGGAAGGGTTAGGGTTAGGGTTCGGGCTAGGGTTAGGGGATGGGGACGGGGACGGTTTAGGGTCCAGGTGAGGGAACGACAACGCTTTAGGGGGAGCGTACGTGTGAGGGCGCGGGTTAGTGTCAGCGTACGGGTTAGGATTAGGGGACGGGTGAGGGTCAGGCTTCGGGGGAGGGTTAGGGTTAGGGTTCGGGCTAGGTTTAGTGTTAGGGGACGGGGACGGTTTAGGGTCCAGGTGAGGGTACGACAACGCTTTAGGTGGAGCGTACGTGTGAGGGCGCGGGTTAGTGTCAGCGTACGGGTTAGGATTAGGGGACGGGTGAGGGTAAGGCTTCGGGGAAGGGTTAGGGTTAGGGTTCGGGCTAGGGTTAGGCTTAGGGGACGGGGACGGTTTAGGGTCCAGGTGAGGGTACGACAACGCTTTAGGGGGAGCGTACGTGTGAGGGCGCGGGTTAGTGTCAGCGTACGGATTAGGATTAGGGGACGGGTGAGGGTCAGGCTTCCGGGAAGGGTTAGGGTTAGGGTTCGGGCTAGGGTTAGGGTTAGGGGACGGGGACGGTTTAGGGTCCAGGTGAGGGTACGACAACGCTTTAGGGGGAGCGTACGTGTGAGGGCGCGGGTTAGTGTCAGCGTACGGGTTAGGATTAGGGGACGGGTGAGGGTCAGGCTTCGGGGGAGGTTTAGGGTTAGGGTTCGGGCTAGGGTTAGGGGACGGGGACGGGGACGGTTTAGGGTCCAGGTGAGGGTACGACAACGCTTTAGGGGGAGCGTACGTGTGAGGGCGCGGGTTAGTGTCAGCGTACAGGTTAGGATTAGGGGACGGGTGAGGGTCAGGCTTCGGGGAAGGGTGAGGGTTAGGGTTCGGGCTAGGGTTAGGGTTAGGAGACGGGGACGGTTTAGGGTCCAGGTGAGGGTACGACAACGCTTTAGGGGGAGCGTACGTGTGAGGGCGCGGGTTAGTGTCAGCGTACGGGTTAGGATTAGGGGACGGGTGAGGGTCAGGCTTCGGGAGAGGGTTAGGGTTAGGGTTCGGGCTAGGGTTAGGGTTAGGGGACTGGGACGGTTTAGGGTCCAGGTGAGGGTACGACAACGCTTTAGAGGGAGCGTACGTGTGAGGGCGCGGTTTAGTGTCAGCGTACGGGTTAGGATTAGGGGACGGGTGAGGGTCAGGCTTCGGGGAAGGGTTAGGGTTAGGGTTCGGGCTAGGGTTAGGGTTAGGGGACGGGGACGGATTAGGGTCCAGGTGAGGGTACGACAACGCTTTAGGGGGAGCGTACGTGTGAGGGCGCGGGTTAGTTTCAGCGTACGGGTTAGGATTAGGGGACGGGTGAGGGTCAGGCTTCGGGGGAGGTTTAGGGTTAGGGTTCGGGCTAGGGTTAGGGTTAGGGGACGGGGACGGTTTAGGGTCCAGGTGAGGGTACGACAACGCTTTAGGGGGAGCGTACGTGTGAGGGCGCGGGTTAGTGTCAGCGTACGGGTTAGGATTAGGGGACGGGTGAGGGTCAGGCTTCGGGGAAGGGTGAGGGTTAGGGTTCGGGCTAGGGTTAGGGTTAGGGGACGGGGACGGTTTAGGGTCCAGGTGAGGGTACGACAACGCTTCAGGGGGAGCGTACGTGTGAGGGCGCGGGTTAGTGTCAGCGTACGGGTTAGGATTAGGGGACGGGTGAGGGTCAGGCTTCGGGGAAGGGTTAGGGTTAGGGTTCGGGCTAGGGTTAGGGTTAGGGGACGGGGACGGTTTAGGGTCCAGGTGAGGGTACGACAACGCTTTAGGGGGAGCGTACGTGTGAGGGCGCGGGTTAGTGTCAGCGTACGGGTTAGGATTAGGGGACGGGTGAGGGTCAGGTTTCGGGAGAGGGTTAGGGTTAGGGTTAGGGCTAGGGTTAGGGCTAGGGGACGGGGACGGTTTAGGGTCCAGGTGAGGGTACGACAACGCTTTAGGGGTAGCGTACGTGTGAGGGCGCGGGTTAGTGTCAGCGTACGGGTTAGGATTAGGGGACGGGTGAGGGTCAGGCTTCGGGAGAGGGTTAGGGTTAGGGTTCGGGCTAGGGTTAGGGTTAGGGGACGGGGACGGTTTAGGGTCCAGGTGAGGGTACGACAACGCTTTAGGGGGAGCGTACGTGTGAGGGCGTGGCTTAGTGTCAGCGTACGGGTTAGGATTAGGGGACGGGTGAGGGTCAGGCTTCGGGAGAGGGTTAGGGTTAGGGTTCGGGCTAGGGTTAGGGTTAGGGGACGGGGACGGTTTAGGGTCCAGGTGAGGGTACGACAACGCTTTAGGGGGAGCGTACGTGTGAGGGCGCGGGTTAGTGTCAGCGTACGGGTTAGGATTAGGGGACGGGTGAGGGTCAGGCTTCGGGGAAGGGTTAGGGTTAGGGTTCGGGCTAGGGTTAGGGTTAGGGGACGGGGAAGGTTTAGGGTCCAGGTGAGGGTACGACAACGCTTTAGGGGGAGCGTACGTGTGAGGGCGCGGGTTAGTGTCAGCGTACGGGTTAGGATTAGGGGACGGGTGAGGGTCAGGCTTCGGGGAAGGGTTAGGGTTAGGGTTCGGGCTAGGGTTAGGGTTAGGGGACGGGGACGGTTTAGGGTCCAGGTGAGGGTACGACAACGCTTTAGGGGGAGCGTACGTGTGAGGGCGCGGGTTAGTGTCAGCGTACGGGTTAGGATTAGGGGACGGGTGAGGGTCAGGCTTCGGGGAAGGGTTAGGGTTAGGGTTCGGGCTAGGGTTAGGGTTAGGGGACGGGGACGGTTTAGGGTCCAGGTGAGGGTACGACAACGCTTTAGGGGGAGCGTACGTGTGAGGGCGCGGGTTAGTGTCAGCGTACGGGTTAGGATTAGGGGACGGGTGAGGGTCAGGCTTCGGGGAAGGGTTAGGGTTAGGGTTCGGGCTAGGGTTAGGGGACGGGGACGGGGACGGTTTAGGGTCCAGGTGAGGGTACGACAACGCTTTAGGGGGAGCGTACGTGTGAGGGCGCGGGTTAGTGTCAGCGTACGGGTTAGGATTAGGGGACGGGTGAGGGTCAGGCTTCGCAGAAGGGTTAGGGTTAGGGTTCGGGCTAGGGTTAGGGAATGGGGACGGGGACGATTTAGGGTCCAGGTGAGGGTACGACAACGCTTCAGGGGGAGCGTACGTGTGAGGGCGCGGGTTAGTGTCAGCGTACGGGTTAGGATTAGGGGATGGGTGAGGGTCAGGCTTCGGGGGAGGGTTAGGGTTAGGTTTAGGGTTCGGGCTAGGGTTAGGGGACGGGGACGGGGACGGTTTAGGGTCCAGGTGAGGGTACGAAAACGCTTTAGAGGGAGCGTACGTGTGCGGGCGCGGGTTAGTGTCAGCGTACGGGTTAGGATTAGGGGACGGGTGAGGGTCAGGCTTCGGGGAAGTGTTAGGGTTAGGGTTCGGGCTAGGGTTAGGGGACGGGGACGGGGACGGTTTAGGGTCCAGGTGAGGGTACGACAACGCTTTAGGGGGAGCGTACGTGTGAGGGCGCGGGTTAGTGTCAGCGTACGGGTTAGGATTAGGGGACGGGAGAGGGTCAGGCTTCGGGGAAGGGTTAGGGTTAGGGTTCGGGCTAGGGTTAGGGTTAGGGGACGGGGACGGTTTAGGGTCCAGGTGAGGGTACGACAACGCTTTAGGGGGAGCGTACGTGTGAGGGCGCGGGTTAGTGTCAGCGTACGGGTTAGGATTAGGGGACGGGTGAGGGTCAGGCTTCGGGGAAGGGTTAGGGTTAGGGTTCGGGCTAGGGTTAGGGTTAGGGGACGGGGACGGTTTAGGGTCCAGGTGAGGGTACGACAACGCTTTAGGGGGAGCGTACGTGTGAGGGCGCGGGTTAGTGTCAGCGTACGGGTTAGGATTAGGGGACGGGTGAGGGTCAGGCTTCGGGGAAGGGTTAGGGTTAAGGTTCGGGCTAGGGTTAGGGTTAGGGGACGGGGACGGTTTAGGGTCCAGGTGAGGGTACGACAACGCTTTAGGGGGAGCGTACGTGTGAGGGCGCGGGTTAGTGTCAGCGTACGGGTTAGGATTAGGGGATGGGTGAGGGTCAGGCTTCGGGGGAGGTTTAGGGTTAGGGTTCGGGCTAGGGTTAGGTTTAGGGGACAGGGACGGTTTAGGGTCCAGGTGAGGGTACGACAACGCTTTAGGGGGAGCGTACGTGTGAGGGCGCGGGTTAGTGTCAGCGTACGGGTTAGGATTAGGGGACGGGTGAGGGTCAGGCTTCGGGGAAGGGTGAGGGTTAGGGTTCGGGCTAGGGTTAGGGTTAGGGGACGGGGACGGTTTAGGGTCCAGGTGAGGGTACGACAACGCTTCAGGGGGAGCGTACGTGTGAGGGCGCGGGTTAGTGTCAGCGTACGGGTTAGGATTAGGGGATGGGTGAGGGTCAGGCTTCGGGGGAGGGTTAGGGTTAGGGTTCGGGCTAGGGTTAGGGTTAGGGGACGGGGACGGTTTAGGGTCCAGGTGAGGGTACGAAAACGCTTTAGGGGGAGCGTACGTGTGAGGGCGCGGGTTAGTGTCAGCGTACGGGTTAGGATTAGGGGACGGGTGAGGGTCTGGCTTCGGGGAAGGGTTAGGGTTAGGGTTTGGGCTAGGGTTAGGGGACGGGGACGGGGACGGTTTAGGGTCCAGGTGAGGGTACGACAACGCTTTAGGGGGAGCGTACGTGTGAGGGCGCGGGTTAGTGTCAGCGTACGGGTTAGGATTAGGGGACGGGTGAGGGTCAGGCTTCGGGGAAGGGTTAGGGTTAGGGTTCGGGCTAGGGTTAGGGTTAGGGGACGGGGACGGTTTAGGGTCCAGGTGAGGGTACGACAACGCTTTAGGGGGAGCGTACGTGTGAGGGCGCGGGTTAGTGTCAGCGTACGGGTTAGGATTAGGGGACGGGTGAGGGTCAGGCTTCGGGGAAGGGTTAGGGTTAGGGTTCGGGCTAGGGTTAGGGTTAGGGGACGGGGACGGTTTAGGGTCCAGGTGAGGGTACGACAACGCTTTAGGGGGAGCGTACGTGTGAGGGCGCGGGTTAGTGTCAGCGTACGGGTTAGGATTAGGGGACGGGTGAGGGTCAGGCTTCGGGGAAGGGTTAGGGTTAGGGTTCGGGCTAGGGTTAGGGGACGGGGACGGGGACGGTTTAGGGTCCAGGTGAGGGTACGACAACGCTTTAGGGGGAGCGTACGTGTGAGGGAGCGGGTTAGTGTCAGCGTACGGGTTAGGATTAGCTGACGGGTGAGGGTCAGGCTTCGGGGAAGGGTTAGGGTTAGGGTTCGGGCTAGGGTTAGGGGATGGGGACGGGGACGGTTTAGGGTCCAGGTGAGGGAACGACAACGCTTTAGGGGGAGCGTACGTGTGAGGGCGCGGGTTAGTGTCAGCGTACGGGTTAGGATTAGGGGACGGGTGAGGGTCAGGCTTCGGGGTAGGGTTAGGGTTAGGGTTCGGGCTACGGTTAGTGTTAGGGGACGGGGACGGTTTAGGGTCCAGGTGAGGGTACGACAACGCTTTAGGTGGAGCGTACGTGTGAGGGCGCGGGTTAGTGTCAGCGTACGGGTTAGGATTAGGGGACGGGTGAGGGTAAGGCTTCGGGGAAGGGTTAGGGTTAGGGTTCGGGCTAGGGTTAGGGTTAGGGGACGGGGACGGTTTAGGGTCCAGGTGAGGGTACGACAACGCTTTAGGGGGAGCGTACGTGTGAGGGCGCGGGTTAGTGTCAGCGTACGGGTTAGGATTAGGGGACGGGTGAGGGTCAGGCTTCGGGGAAGGGTTAGGGTTAGGGTTCGGGCTAGGGTTAGGGTTAGGGGACGGGGACGGTTTAGGGTCCAGGTGAGGGTACGACAACGCTTTAGGGGGAGCGTACGTGTGAGGGCGCGGGTTAGTGTCAGCGTACGGGTTAGGATTAGGGGACGGGTGAGGGTCAGGCTTCGGGGGAGGTTTAGGGTTAGGGTTCGGGCTAGGGTTAGGGGACGGGGACGGGGACGGTTTAGGGTCCAGGTGAGGGTACGACAACGGTTTAGGGGGAGCGTACGTGTGAGGGCGCGGGTTAGTGTCAGCGTACAGGTTAGGATTAGGGGACGGGTGAGGGTCAGGCTTCGGGGAAGGGTGAGGGTTAGGGTTCGGGCTAGGGTTAGGGTTAGGGGACGGGGACGGTTTAGGGTCCAGGTGAGGGTACGACAACGCTTTAGGGGGAGCGTACGTGTGAGGGCGCGGGTTAGTGTCAGCGTACGGGTTAGGATTAGGGGACGGGTGAGGGTCAGGCTTCGGGAGAGGGTTAGGGTTAGGGTTCGGGCTAGGGTTAGGGTTAGGGGACGGGGACGGTTTAGGGTCCAGGTGAGGGTACGACAACGCTTTAGAGGGAGCGTACGTGTGAGGGCGCGGGTTAGTGTCAGCATACGGGTTAGGATTAGGGGACGGGTGAGGGTCAGGCTTCGGGGAAGGGTTACGGTTAGGGTTCGGGCTAGGGTTAGGGTTAGGGGACGGGGACGGTTTAGGGTCCAGGTGAGGGTACGACAACGCTTTAGGGGGAGCGTACGTGTGAGGGCGCGGGTTAGTGTCAGCGTACGGGTTAGGATTATGGGACGGGTGAGGGTCAGGTTTTGGGGAAGGGTTAGGGTTAGGGTTCGGGCTAGGGTTAGGGGACGGAGACGGGGACGGTTTAGGGTCCAGGTGAGGGTACGACAACGCTTTAGGGAGAGCGTACGTGTGAGGGCGCGGGTTAGTGTCAGCGTACGGGTTAGGATTAGGGGACGGGTGAGGGTAAGGCTTCGGGGAAGGGTTAGGGTTAGGGTTCGGGCTAGGGTTAGGGTTAGGGGACGGGGACGGATTAGGGTCCAGGTGAGGGTACGACAACGCTTTAGGGGGAGCGTACGTGTGAGGGCGCGGGTTAGTTTCAGCGTACGGGTTAGGATTAGGGGACGGGTGAGGGTCAGGCTTCGGGGGAGGTTTAGGGTTAGGGTTCGGGCTAGGGTTAGGGTTAGGGGACGGGGACGGTTTAGGGTCCAGGTGAGGGTACGACAACGCTTTAGGGGGAGCGTACGTGTGAGGGCGCGGGTTAGTGTCAGCGTACGGGTTAGGATTAGGGGACGGGTGAGGGTCAGGCTTCGGGGAAGGGTGAGGGTTAGGGTTCGGGCTAGGGTTAGGGTTAGGGGACGGGGACGGTTTAGGGTCCAGGTGAGGGTACGACAACGCTTCAGGGGGAGCGTACGTGTGAGGGCGCGGGTTAGTGTCAGCGTACGGGTTAGGATTAGGGGACGGGTGAGGGTCAGGCTTCGGGGAAGGGTTAGGGTTAGGGTTCGGGCTAGGGTTAGGGTTAGGGGACGGGGACGGTTTAGGGTCCAGGTGAGGGTACGACAACGCTTTAGGGGGAGCGTACGTGTGAGGGCGCGGGTTAGTGTCAGCGTACGGGTTAGGATTAGGGGACGGGTGAGGGTCAGGTTTCGGGAGAGGGTTAGGGTTAGGGTTAGGGCTAGGGTTAGGGCTAGGGGACGGGGACGGTTTAGGGTCCAGGTGAGGGTACGACAACGCTTTAGGGGTAGCGTACGTGTGAGGGCGCGGGTTAGTGTCAGCGTACGGGTTAGGATTAGGGGACGGGTGAGGGTCAGGCTTCGGGAGAGGGTTAGGGTTAGGGTTCGGGCTAGGGTTAGGGTTAGGGGACGGGGACGGTTTACGGTCCAGGTGAGGGTACGACAACGCTTTAGGGGGAGCGTACGTGTGAGGGCGCGGGTTAGTGTCAGCGTACGGGTTAGGATTAGGGGACGGGTGAGGGTCAGGCTTCGGGAGAGTGTTAGGGTTAGGGTTCGGGCTAGGGTTAGGGTTAGGGGACGGGGACGGTTTAGGGTCCAGGTGAGGGTACGACAACGCTTTAGGGGGAGCGTACGTGTGAGGGCGTGGCTTAGTGTCAGCGTACGGGTTAGGATTAGGGGACGGGTGAGGGTCAGGCTTCGGGAGAGGGTTAGGGTTAGGGTTCGGGCTAGGGTTAGGGTTAGGGGACGGGGACGGTTTAGGGTCCAGGTGAGGGTACGACAACGCTTTAGGGGGAGCGTACGTGTGAGGGCGCGGGTTAGTGTCAGCGTACGGGTTAGGATTAGGGGACGGGTGAGGGTCAGGCTTCGGGGAAGGGTTAGGGTTAGGGTTCGGGCTAGGGTTAGGGTTAGGGGACGGGGAAGGTTTAGGGTCCAGGTGAGGGTACGACAACGCTTTAGGGGGAGCGTACGTGTGAGGGCGCGGGTTAGTGTCAGCGTACGGGTTAGGATTAGGGGACGGGTGAGGGTCAGGCTTCGGGGAAGGGTTAGGGTTAGGGTTCGGGCTAGGGTTAGGGTTAGGGGACGGGGACGGTTTAGGGTCCAGGTGAGGGTACGACAACGCTTTAGGGGGAGCGTACGTGTGAGGGCGCGGGTTAGTGTCAGCGTACGGGTTAGGATTAGGGGACGGGTGAGGGTCAGGCTTCGGGGAAGGGTTAGGGTTAGGGTTCGGGCTAGGGTTAGGGTTAGGGGACGGGGACGGTTTAGGGTCCAGGTGAGGGTACGACAACGCTTTAGGGGGAGCGTACGTGTGAGGGCGCGGGTTAGTGTCAGCGTACGGGTTAGGATTAGGGGACGGGTGAGGGTCAGGCTTCGGGGAAGGGTTAGGGTTAGGGTTCGGGCTAGGGTTAGGGGACGGGGACGGGGACGGTTTAGGGTCCAGGTGAGGGTACGACAACGCTTTAGGGGGAGCGTACGTGTGAGGGCGCGGGTTAGTGTCAGCGTACGGGTTAGGATTAGGGGACGGGTGAGGGTCAGGCTTCGCAGAAGGGTTAGGGTTAGGGTTCGGGCTAGGGTTAGGGAATGGGGACGGGGACGATTTAGGGTCCAGGTGAGGGTACGACAACGCTTCAGGGGGAGCGTACGTGTGAGGGCGCGGGTTAGTGTCAGCGTACGGGTTAGGATTAGGGGATGGGTGAGGGTCAGGCTTCGGGGGAGGGTTAGGGTTAGGTTTAGGGTTCGGGCTAGGGTTAGGGGACGGGGACGGGGACGGTTTAGGGTCCAGGTGAGGGTACGAAAACGCTTTAGAGGGAGCGTACGTGTGCGGGCGCGGGTTAGTGTCAGCGTACGGGTTAGGATTAGGGGACGGGTGAGGGTCAGGCTTCGGGGAAGTGTTAGGGTTAGGGTTCGGGCTAGGGTTAGGGGACGGGGACGGGGACGGTTTAGGGTCCAGGTGAGGGTACGACAACGCTTTAGGGGGAGCGTACGTGTGAGGGCGCGGGTTAGTGTCAGCGTACGGGTTAGGATTAGGGGACGGGAGAGGGTCAGGCTTCGGGGAAGGGTTAGGGTTAGGGTTCGGGCTAGGGTTAGGGTTAGGGGACGGGGACGGTTTAGGGTCCATGTGAGGGTACGACAACGCTTTAGGGGGAGCGTACGTGTGAGGGCGCGGGTTAGTGTCAGCGTACGGGTTAGGATTAGGGGACGGGTGAGGGTCAGGCTTCGGGGAAGGGTTAGGGTTAGGGTTCGGGCTAGGGTTAGGGTTAGGGGACGGGGACGGTTTAGGGTCCAGGTGAGGGTACGACAACGCTTTAGGGGGAGCGTACGTGTGAGGGCGCGGGTTAGTGTCAGCGTACGGGTTAGGATTAGGGGACGGGTGAGGGTCAGGCTTCGGGGAAGGGTTAGGGTTAAGGTTCGGGCTAGGGTTAGGGTTAGGGGACGGGGACGGTTTAGGGTCCAGGTGAGGGTACGACAACGCTTTAGGGGGAGCGTACGTGTGAGGGCGCGGGTTAGTGTCAGCGTACGGGTTAGGATTAGGGGATGGGTGAGGGTCAGGCTTCGGGGGAGGTTTAGGGTTAGGGTTCGGGCTAGGGTTAGGTTTAGGGGACAGGGACGGTTTAGGGTCCAGGTGAGGGTACGACAACGCTTTAGGGGGAGCGTACGTGTGAGGGCGCGGGTTAGTGTCAGCGTACGGGTTAGGATTAGGGGACGGGTGAGGGTCAGGCTTCGGGGAAGGGTGAGGGTTAGGGTTCGGGCTAGGGTTAGGGTTAGGGGACGGGGACGGTTTAGGGTCCAGGTGAGGGTACGACAACGCTTCAGGGGGAGCGTACGTGTGAGGGCGCGGGTTAGTGTCAGCGTACGGGTTAGGATTAGGGGATGGGTGAGGGTCAGGCTTCGGGGGAGGGTTAGGGTTAGGGTTCGGGCTAGGGTTAGGGTTAGGGGACGGGGACGGTTTAGGGTCCAGGTGAGGGTACGAAAACGCTTTAGGGGGAGCGTACGTGTGAGGGCGCGGGTTAGTGTCAGCGTACGGGTTAGGATTAGGGGACGGGTGAGGGTCTGGCTTCGGGGAAGGGTTAGGGTTAGGGTTTGGGCTAGGGTTAGGGGACGGGGACGGGGACGGTTTAGGGTCCAGGTGAGGGTACGACAACGCTTTAGGGGGAGCGTACGTGTGAGGGCGCGGGTTAGTGTCAGCGTACGGGTTAGGATTAGGGGACGGGTGAGGGTCAGGCTTCGGGGAAGGGTTAGGGTTAGGGTTCGGGCTAGGGTTAGGGTTAGGGGACGGGGACGGTTTAGGGTCCAGGTGAGGGTACGACAACGCTTTAGGGGGAGCGTACGTGTGAGGGCGCGGGTTAGTGTCAGCGTACGGGTTAGGATTAGGGGACGGGTGAGGGTCAGGCTTCGGGGAAGGGTTAGGGTTAGGGTTCGGGCTAGGGTTAGGGTTAGGGGACGGGGACGGTTTAGGGTCCAGGTGAGGGTACGACAACGCTTTAGGGGGAGCGTACGTGTGAGGGCGCGGGTTAGTGTCAGCGTACGGGTTAGGATTAGGGGACGGGTGAGGGTCAGGCTTCGGGGAAGGGTTAGGGTTAGGGTTCGGGCTAGGGTTAGGGGACGGGGACGGGGACGGTTTAGGGTCCAGGTGAGGGTACGACAACGCTTTAGGGGGAGCGTACGTGTGAGGGAGCGGGTTAGTGTCAGCGTACGGGTTAGGATTAGCTGACGGGTGAGGGTCAGGCTTCGGGGAAGGGTTAGGGTTAGGGTTCGGGCTAGGGTTAGGGGATGGGGACGGGGACGGTTTAGGGTCCAGGTGAGGGAACGACAACGCTTTAGGGGGAGCGTACGTGTGAGGGCGCGGGTTAGTGTCAGCGTACGGGTTAGGATTAGGGGACGGGTGAGGGTCAGGCTTCGGGGTAGGGTTAGGGTTAGGGTTCGGGCTACGGTTAGTGTTAGGGGACGGGGACGGTTTAGGGTCCAGGTGAGGGTACGACAACGCTTTAGGTGGAGCGTACGTGTGAGGGCGCGGGTTAGTGTCAGCGTACGGGTTAGGATTAGGGGACGGGTGAGGGTAAGGCTTCGGGGAAGGGTTAGGGTTAGGGTTCGGGCTAGGGTTAGGGTTAGGGGACGGGGACGGTTTAGGGTCCAGGTGAGGGTACGACAACGCTTTAGGGGGAGCGTACGTGTGAGGGCGCGGGTTAGTGTCAGCGTACGGGTTAGGATTAGGGGACGGGTGAGGGTCAGGCTTCGGGGAAGGGTTAGGGTTAGGGTTCGGGCTAGGGTTAGGGTTAGGGGACGGGGACGGTTTAGGGTCCAGGTGAGGGTACGACAACGCTTTAGGGGGAGCGTACGTGTGAGGGCGCGGGTTAGTGTCAGCGTACGGGTTAGGATTAGGGGACGGGTGAGGGTCAGGCTTCGGGGGAGGTTTAGGGTTAGGGTTCGGGCTAGGGTTAGGGGACGGGGACGGGGACGGTTTAGGGTCCAGGTGAGGGTACGACAACGGTTTAGGGGGAGCGTACGTGTGAGGGCGCGGGTTAGTGTCAGCGTACAGGTTAGGATTAGGGGACGGGTGAGGGTCAGGCTTCGGGGAAGGGTGAGGGTTAGGGTTCGGGCTAGGGTTAGGGTTAGGGGACGGGGACGGTTTAGGGTCCAGGTGAGGGTACGACAACGCTTTAGGGGGAGCGTACGTGTGAGGGCGCGGGTTAGTGTCAGCGTACGGGTTAGGATTAGGGGACGGGTGAGGGTCAGGCTTCGGGAGAGGGTTAGGGTTAGGGTTCGGGCTAGGGTTAGGGTTAGGGGACGGGGACGGTTTAGGGTCCAGGTGAGGGTACGACAACGCTTTAGAGGGAGCGTACGTGTGAGGGCGCGGGTTAGTGTCAGCATACGGGTTAGGATTAGGGGACGGGTGAGGGTCAGGCTTCGGGGAAGGGTTACGGTTAGGGTTCGGGCTAGGGTTAGGGTTAGGGGACGGGGACGGTTTAGGGTCCAGGTGAGGGTACGACAACGCTTTAGGGGGAGCGTACGTGTGAGGGCGCGGGTTAGTGTCAGCGTACGGGTTAGGATTATGGGACGGGTGAGGGTCAGGTTTTGGGGAAGGGTTAGGGTTAGGGTTCGGGCTAGGGTTAGGGGACGGAGACGGGGACGGTTTAGGGTCCAGGTGAGGGTACGACAACGCTTTAGGGAGAGCGTACGTGTGAGGGCGCGGGTTAGTGTCAGCGTACGGGTTAGGATTAGGGGACGGGTGAGGGTAAGGCTTCGGGGAAGGGTTAGGGTTAGGGTTCGGGCTAGGGTTAGGGTTAGGGGACGGGGACGGATTAGGGTCCAGGTGAGGGTACGACAACGCTTTAGGGGGAGCGTACGTGTGAGGGCGCGGGTTAGTTTCAGCGTACGGGTTAGGATTAGGGGACGGGTGAGGGTCAGGCTTCGGGGGAGGTTTAGGGTTAGGGTTCGGGCTAGGGTTAGGGTTAGGGGACGGGGACGGTTTAGGGTCCAGGTGAGGGTACGACAACGCTTTAGGGGGAGCGTACGTGTGAGGGCGCGGGTTAGTGTCAGCGTACGGGTTAGGATTAGGGGACGGGTGAGGGTCAGGCTTCGGGGAAGGGTGAGGGTTAGGGTTCGGGCTAGGGTTAGGGTTAGGGGACGGGGACGGTTTAGGGTCCAGGTGAGGGTACGACAACGCTTCAGGGGGAGCGTACGTGTGAGGGCGCGGGTTAGTGTCAGCGTACGGGTTAGGATTAGGGGACGGGTGAGGGTCAGGCTTCGGGGAAGGGTTAGGGTTAGGGTTCGGGCTAGGGTTAGGGTTAGGGGACGGGGACGGTTTAGGGTCCAGGTGAGGGTACGACAACGCTTTAGGGGGAGCGTACGTGTGAGGGCGCGGGTTAGTGTCAGCGTACGGGTTAGGATTAGGGGACGGGTGAGGGTCAGGTTTCGGGAGAGGGTTAGGGTTAGGGTTAGGGCTAGGGTTAGGGCTAGGGGACGGGGACGGTTTAGGGTCCAGGTGAGGGTACGACAACGCTTTAGGGGTAGCGTACGTGTGAGGGCGCGGGTTAGTGTCAGCGTACGGGTTAGGATTAGGGGACGGGTGAGGGTCAGGCTTCGGGAGAGGGTTAGGGTTAGGGTTCGGGCTAGGGTTAGGGTTAGGGGACGGGGACGGTTTACGGTCCAGGTGAGGGTACGACAACGCTTTAGGGGGAGCGTACGTGTGAGGGCGCGGGTTAGTGTCAGCGTACGGGTTAGGATTAGGGGACGGGTGAGGGTCAGGCTTCGGGGGAGGGTTAGGGTTAGGGTTCGGGCTAGGGTTAGGGCACGGGGACGAGGACGGTTTAGGGTCCAGATGAGGGTACGACAACGCTTTAGGGGGAGCGAACGTGTGAGGGCGTGGGTTAGTGTCAGCGTACGGGTTAGGATTAGGGGACGGGTGAGGGTCAGGCTTCGGGGAAGGGTTAGGGTTAGGGTTCGGGCTAGGGTTAGGGTTAGGGGACGGGGACGGTTTAGGGTCCAGGTGAGGGTACGACAATGCTTTAGGGGGAGCGTACGTGTGAGGGCGCGGGTTAGTGTCAGCGTACGGGTTAGGATTAGGGGACGGGTGAGGGTCAGGCTTCGGGGAAGGGTTAGGGTTAGGGTTCGGGCTAGGGTTAGGGTTAGGGGACGGGGACGGTTTAGGGTCCAGGTGAGGGTACGACAACTCTTTAGGGGGAGCGTACGTGTGAGGGCGCGGGTTAGTGTCAGCGTACGGGTTAGGATTAGGGGACGGGTGAGGGTCAGGCTTCGGGGAAGGGTTAGGGTTAGGGTTCGGGCTAGGGTTAGGGGAAGGGACGGGGATGGTTTAGGGTCCAGGTGAGGGTACGACAACACTTTAGGGGGAGCGTACGTGTGAGGGCGCGGGTTAGTGTCAGCGTACGGGTTAGGATTAGGGGACGGGTGAGGGTCAGGCTTCGGGGAAGGGTTAGGGTTAGGGTTCGGGCTAGGGTTAGGGTTAGGGGACGGGGACGGTTTAGGGTCCAGGTGAGGGTACGACAACGCTTTAGGGGGAGCGTACGTGTGAGGGCGCGGGTTAGTGTCAGCGTACGGGTTAGGATTAGGGGACGGGTGAGGGTCAGGCTTCGGGGGAGGTTTAGGGTTAGGGTTCGTGCTAGGGTTAGGGGACGGGGACGGGGACGGTTTAGGGTCCAGGTGAGGGTACGACAACGCTTTAGGGGGAGCGTACGTGTGAGGGCGCGGGTTAGTGTCAGCGTACGGGTTAGGATTAGGGGACGGGTGAGGGTCAGGCTTCGGGGAAGGGTGAGGGTTAGGGTTCGGGCTAGGGTTAGGGTTAGGGGACGGGGACGGTTTAGGGTCCAGGTGAGGGTACGACAACGCTTTAGGGGGAGCGTACGTGTGAGGGCGTGGCTTAGTGTCAGCGTACGGGTTAGGATTAGGGGACGGGTGAGGGTCAGGCTTCGCAGAAGTGTTAGGGTTAGGGTTCGGGCTAGGGTTAGGGGATGGGGACGGGGACGGTTTAGGGTCCAGGTGAGGGTACGACAACGCTTCAGGGGGAGCGTACGTGTGAGGGCGCGGGTTAGTGTCAGCGTACGGGTTAGGATTAGGGGATGGGTGAGGGTCAGGCTTCGGGGGAGGGTTAGGGTTAGGTTTAGGGTTCGGGCTAGGGTTAGGGGACGGGGACGGGGACGGTTTAGGGTCCAGGTGAGGGTACGAAAACGCTTTAGAGGGAGCGTACGTGTGCGGGCGCGGGTTAGTGTCAGCGTACGGGTTAGGATTAGGGGACGGGTGAGGGTCAGGCTTCGGGGAAGTGTTAGGGTTAGGGTTCGGGCTAGGGTTAGGGGACGGGGACGGGGACGGTTTAGGGTCCAGGTGAGGGTACGACAACGCTTTAGGGGGAGCGTACGTGTGAGGGCGCGGGTTAGTGTCAGCGTACGGGTTAGGATTAGGGGACGGGAGAGGGTCAGGCTTCGGGGAAGGGTTAGGGTTAGGGTTCGGGCTAGGGTTAGGGTTAGGGGACGGGGACGGTTTAGGGTCCAGGTGAGGGTACGACAACGCTTTAGGGGGAGCGTACGTGTGAGGGCGCGGGTTAGTGTCAGCGTACGGGTTAGGATTAGGGGACGGGTGAGGGTCAGGCTTCGGGGAAGTGTTAGGGTTAGGGTTCGGGCTAGGGTTAGGGGACGGGGACGGGGACGGTTTAGGGTCCAGGTGAGGGTACGACAACGCTTTAGGGGGAGCGTACGTGTGAGGGCGCGGGTTAGTGTCAGCGTACGGGTTAGGATTAGGGGACGGGTGAGGGTCAGGCTTCGGGGAAGGGTTAGGGTTAGGGTTCGGGCTAGGGTTAGGGTTAGGGGACTGGGACGGTTTAGGGTCCAGGTGAGGGTACGACAACGCTTTAGGGGGAGCGTACGTGTGAGGGCGCGGGTTAGTGTCAGCGTACGGGTTAGGATTAGGGGACGGGTGAGGGTCAGGCTTCGGGGAAGGGTTAGGGTTAGGGTTCGGGCTAGGGTTAGGGTTAGGGGACGGGGACGGTTTAGGGACCAGGTGAGGGTACGACAACGCTTTAGGGGGAGCGTACGTGTGAGGGCGCGGGTTAGTGTCAGCGTACGGGTTAGGATTAGGGGACGGGTGAGGGTCAGGCTTCGGGGGAGGTTTAGGGTTAGGGTTCGGGCTAGGGTTAGGGTTAGGGGACGGGGACGGTTTAGGGTCCGGGTGAGGGTACGAAAACGCTTTAGGGGGAGCGTACGTGTGAGGGCGCGGGTTAGTGTCAGCGTACGGGTTAGGATTAGGGGACGGGTGAGGGTCAGGCTTCGGGGAAGGGTTAGGGTTAGGGTTCGGGCTAGGGTTAGGGGACGGGGACGGGGACGGTTTAGGGTCCAGGTGAGGGTACGACAACGCTTTAGGGGGAGCGTACGTGTGAGGGCGCGGGTTAGTGTCAGCGTACGGGTTAGGATTAGGGGACGGGTGAGGGTCAGGCTTCGGGGAAGGGTTAGGGTTAGGGTTCGGGCTAGGGTTAGGGTTAGGGGATGGGGACGGTTTAGGGTCCAGGTGAGGGTACGACAACGCTTTAGGGGGAGCGTACGTGTGAGGGCGCGGGTTAGCGTCAGCGTACGGGTTAGGATTAGGGGATGGGTGAGGGTCAGGCTTCGGGGGAGGGTTAGGGTTAGGGTTCGGGCTAGGGTTAGGGTTAGGGGACGGGGACGGTTTAGGGTCCAGGTGAGGGTACGAAAACGCTTTAGGGGGAGCGTACGTGTGAGGGCGCGGGTTAGTGTCAGCGTACGGGTTAGGATTAGGGGACGGGTGAGGGTCTGGCTTCGGGGAAGGGTTAGGGTTAGGTTTCGGGCAGGGTTAGGGGACGGGGACGGGGACGGTTTAGGGTCCAGGTGAGGGTACGACAACGCTTTAGGGGGAGCGTACGTGTGAGGGCGCGGGTTAGTGTCAGCGTACGGGTTAGGATTAGGGGACGGGTGAGGGTCAGGCTTCGGGGAAGGGTTAGGGTTAGGGTTCGGGCTAGGGTTAGGGTTAGGGGACGGGGACGGTTTAGGGTCCAGGTGAGGGTACGACAACGCTATAGGGGAAGCGTACGTGTGAGGGCGCGGGTTAGTGTCAGCGTACGGGTTAGGATTAGGGGACGGGTGAGGGTCAGGCTTCGGGGAAGGGTTAGGGTTAGGGTTCGGGCTAGGGTTAGGGTTAGGGGACGGGGACGGTTTAGGGTCCAGGTGAGGGTACAACAACGCTTTAGGGGAAGCGTACGTGTGAGGGCGCGGGTTAGTGTCAGCGTACGGGTTAGGATTAGGGGACGGGTGAGGGTCAGGCTTCGGGGAAGGGTTAGGGTTAGGGTTCGGGCTAGGGTTAGGGGACGGGGACGGGGACGGTTTAGGGTCCAGGTGAGGGTACGACAACGCTTTAGGGGGAGCGTACGTGTGAGGGCGCGGGTTAGTGTCAGCGTACGGGTTAGGATTAGCTGACGGGTGAGGGTCAGGCTTCGGGGAAGGGTTAGGGTTAGGGTTCGGGCTAGGGTTAGGGGATGGGGACGGGGACGGTTTAGGGTCCAGGTGAGGGAACGACAACGCTTTAGGGGGAGCGTACGTGTGAGGGCGCGGGTTAGTGTCAGCGTACGGGTTAGGATTAGGGGACGGGTGAGGGTCAGGCTTCGGGGGAGGGTTAGGGTTAGGGTTCGGGCTAGGGTTAGTGTTAGGGGACGGGGACGGTTTAGGGTCCAGGTGAGGGTACGACAACGCTTTAGGTGGAGCGTACGTGTGAGGGCGCGGGTTAGTGTCAGCGTACGGGTTAGGATTAGGGGACGGGTGAGGGTAAGGCTTCGGGGAAGGGTTAGGGTTAGGGTTCGGGCTAGGGTTAGGCTTAGGGGACGGGGACGGTTTAGGGTCCAGGTGAGGGTACGACAACGCTTTAGGGGGAGCGTACGTGTGAGGGCGCGGGTTAGTGTCAGCGTACGGATTAGGATTAGGGGACGGGTGAGGGTCAGGCTTCCGGGAAGGGTTAGGGTTAGGGTTCGGGCTAGGGTTAGGGTTAGGGGACGGGGACGGTTTAGGGTCCAGGTGAGGGTACGACAACGCTTTAGGGGGAGCGTACGTGTGAGGGCGCGGG
This sequence comes from Globicephala melas, assembly GCF_963455315.2. Taxonomy (NCBI): domain Eukaryota; kingdom Metazoa; phylum Chordata; class Mammalia; order Artiodactyla; family Delphinidae; genus Globicephala; species Globicephala melas. The sequence goes on from NW_027207732.1 coordinate 88,730, forward strand.
TTAGTGTCAGCGTACGGGTTAGGATTAGGGGACGGGTGAGGGTCAGGCTTCGGGGGAGGTTTAGGGTTAGGGTTCGGGCTAGGGTTAGGGGACGGGGACGGGGACGGTTTAGGGTCCAGGTGAGGGTACGAAAACGCTTTAGGGGGAGCGTACGTGTGAGGGTGCGGGTTAGTGTCAGCGTACCGGTTAGGATTAGGGGACGGATGAGGGTCAGGCTTCGGGGAAGGGTTAGGGTTAGGGTTCGGTCTAGGGTTAGGGGACGGGGACGGGGACGGTTTAGGGTCCAGGTGAGTGTACGACAATGCTTTAGGGGGAGCGTATGTGTGAGGGCGCGGGTTAGTGTCAGCGTACGGGTTAGGATTAGGGGACGGGTGAGGGTCAGGCTTCGGGGAAGTGTTAGGGTTAGGGTTCGGGCTAGGGTTAGGGTTAGGGGACGGGGACGGTTTAGGGTCCAGGTGAGGGTACGACAACGCTTTAGGGAGAGCGTACGTGTGAGGGCGCGGGTTAGTGTCAGCGTACGGGTTAGGATTAGGGGACGTGTGAGGGTAAGGCTTCGGGGAAGGGTTAGGGTTAGGGTTCGGGCTAGGGTTAGGGTTAGGGGACGGGGACGGTTTAGGGTCCAGGTGAGGGTACGACAACGCTTTAGGGGGAGCGTACGTGTGAGGGCGCGGGTTAGTGTCAGCGTACGGGTTAGGATTAGCTGACGGGTGAGGGTCAGGCTTCGGGGAAGGGTTAGGGTTAGGGTTCGGGCTAGGGTTAGGGGATGGGGACGGGGACGGTTTAGGGTCCAGGTGAGGGAACGACAACGCTTTAGGGGGAGCGTACGTGTGAGGGCGCGGGTTAGTGTCAGCGTAAGGGTTAGGATTAGGGGACGGGTGAGGGTCAGGCTTCGGGGGAGGGTTAGGGTTAGGGTTCGGGCTAGGGTTAGTGTTAGGGGACGGGGACGGTTTAGGGTCCAGGTGAGGGTACGACAACGCTTTAGGTGGAGCGTACGTGTGAGGGCGCGGGTTAGTGTCAGCGTACGGGTTAGGATTAGGGGACGGGTGAGGGTAAGGCTTCGGGGAAGGGCTAGGGTTAGGGTTCGGGCTAGGGTTAGGCTTAGGGGACGGGGACGGTTTAGGGTCCAGGTGAGGGTACGACAACGCTTTAGGGGGAGCGTACGTGTGAGGGCGCGGGTTAGTGTCAGCGTACGGATTAGGATTAGGGGACGGGTGAGGGTCAGGCTTCCGGGAAGGGTTAGGGTTAGGGTTCGGGCTAGGGTTATGGTTAGGGGACGGGGACGGTTTAGGGTCCAGGTGAGGGTACGACAACGCTTTAGGGGGAGCGTACGTGTGAGGGCGCGGGTTAGTGTCAGCGTACGGGTTAGGATTAGGGGACGGGTGAGGGTCAGGCTTCGGGGGAGGTTTAGGGTTAGGGTTCGGGCTAGGGTTAGGGGACGGGGAGGGGGACGGTATAGGGTCCAGGTGAGGGTACGACAACGCTTTAGGGGGAGCGTACGTGTGAGGGCGCGGGTTAGTGTCAGCGTACAGGTTAGGATTAGGGGACGGGTGAGGGTCAGGCTTCGGGGAAGGGTGAGGGTTAGGGTTCGGGCTAGGGTTAGGGTTAGGGGACGGGGACGGTTTAGGGTCCAGGTGAGGGTACGACAACGCTTTAGGGGGAGCGTACGTGTGAGGGCGCGGGTTAGTGTCAGCGTACGGGTTAGGATTAGGGGACGGGTGAGGGTCAGGCTTCGGGAGAGGGTTAGGGTTAGGGTTCGGGCTAGGGTTAGGGTTAGGGGACTGGGACGGTTTAGGGTCCAGGTGAGGGTACGACAACGCTTTAGAGGGAGCGTACGTGTGAGGGCGCGGGTTAGTGTCAGCGTACGGGTTAGGATTAGGGGACGGGTGAGGGTCAGGCTTCGGGGAAGGGTTACGGTTAGGGTTCGGGCTAGGGTTAGGGTTAGGGGACGGGGACGGTTTAGGGTCCAGGTGAGGGTACGACAACGCTTTAGGGGGAGCGTACGTGTGAGGGCGCGGGTTAGTGTCAGCGTACGGGTTAGGATTATGGGACGGGTGAGGGTCAGGTTTTGGGGAAGGGTTAGGGTTAGGGTTCGGGCTAGGGTTAGGGGACGGGGACGGGGACGGTTTAGGGTCCAGGTGAGGGTACGAAAACGCTTTAGGGGGAGCGTACGTGTGAGGGTGCGGGTTAGTGTCAGCGTACCGGTTAGGATTAGGGGACGGATGAGGGTCAGGCTTCGGGGAAGGGTTAGGGTTAGGGTTCGGTCTAGGGTTAGGGGACGGGGACGGGGACGGTTTAGGGTCCAGGTGAGTGTACGACAACGCTTTATGGGGAGCGTATGTGTGAGGGCGCGGGTTAGTGTCAGCGTACGGGTTAGGATTAGGGGACGGGTGAGGGTCAGGCTTCGGGGAAGTGTTAGGGTTAGGGTTCGGGCTAGGGTTAGGGTTAGGGGACGGGGACGGTTTAGGGTCCAGGTGAGGGTACGACAACGCTTTAGGGAGAGCGTACGTGTGAGGGCGCGGGTTAGTGTCAGCGTACGGGTTAGGATTAGGGGACGTGTGAGGGTAAGGCTTCGGGGAAGGGTTAGGGTTAGGGTTCGGGCTAGGGTTAGGGTTAGGGGACGGGGACGGTTTAGGGTCCAGGTGAGGGTACGACAACGCTTTAGGGGGAGCGTACGTGTGAGGGCGCGGGTTAGTGTCAGCGTACGGGTTAGGATTAGCTGACGGGTGAGGGTCAGGCTTCGGGGAAGGGTTAGGGTTAGGGTTCGGGCTAGGGTTAGGGGATGGGGACGGGGACGGTTTAGGGTCCAGGTGAGGGAACGACAACGCTTTAGGGGGAGCGTACGTGTGAGGGCGCGGGTTAGTGTCAGCGTACGGGTTAGGATTAGGGGACGGGTGAGGGTCAGGCTTCGGGGGAGGGTTAGGGTTAGGGTTCGGGCTAGGGTTAGTGTTAGGGGACGGGGACGGTTTAGGGTCCAGGTGAGGGTACGACAACGCTTTAGGTGGAGCGTACGTGTGAGGGCGCGGGTTAGTGTCAGCGTACGGGTTAGGATTAGGGGACGGGTGAGGGTAAGGCTTCGGGGAAGGGTTAGGGTTAGGGTTCGGGCTAGGGTTAGGCTTAGGGGACGGGGACGGTTTAGGGTCCAGGTGAGGGTACGACAACGCTTTAGGGGGAGCGTACGTGTGAGGGCGCGGGTTAGTGTCAGCGTACGGATTAGGATTAGGGGACGGGTGAGGGTCAGGCTTCCGGGAAGGGTTAGGGTTAGGGTTCGGGCTAGGGTTAGGGTTAGGGGACGGGGACGGTTTAGGGTCCAGGTGAGGGTACGACAACGCTTTAGGGGGAGCGTACGTGTGAGGGCGCGGGTTAGTGTCAGCGTACGGGTTAGGATTAGGGGACGGGTGAGGGTCAGGATTCGGGGGAGGTTTAGGGTTAGGGTTCGGGCTAGGGTTAGGGGACGGGGACGGGGACGGTTTAGGGTCCAGGTGAGGGTACGACAACGCTTTAGGGGGAGCGTACGTGTGAGGGCGCGGGTTAGTGTCAGCGTACAGGTTAGGATTAGGGGACGGGTGAGGGTCAGGCTTCGGGGAAGGGTGAGGGTTAGGGTTCGGGCTAGGGTTAGGGTTAGGGGACGGGGACGGTTTAGGGTCCAGGTGAGGGTACGACAACGCTTTAGGGGGAGCGTACGTGTGAGGGCGCGGGTTAGTGTCAGCGTACGGGTTAGGATTAGGGGACGGTTGAGGGTCAGGCTTCGGGAGAGGGTTAGGGTTAGGGTTCGGGCTAGGGTTAGGGTTAGGGGACTGGGACGGTTTAGGGTCCAGGTGAGGGTACGACAACGCTTTAGAGGGAGCGTACGTGTGAGGGCGCGGGTTAGTGTCAGCGTACGGGTTAGGATTAGGGGACGGGTGAGGGTCAGGCTTCGGGGAAGGGTTACGGTTAGGGTTCGGGCTAGGGTTAGGGTTAGGGGACGGGGACGGTTTAGGGTCCAGGTGAGGGTACGACAACGCTTTAGGGGGAGCGTACGTGTGAGGGCGCGGGTTAGTGTCAGCGTACGGGTTAGGATTATGGGACGGGTGAGGGTCAGGTTTTGGGGAAGGGTTAGGGTTAGGGTTCGGGCTAGGGTTAGGGGACGGGGACGGGGACGGTTTAGGGTCCAGGTGAGGGTACGAAAACGCTTTAGGGGGAGCGTACGTGTGAGGGTGCGGGTTAGTGTCAGCGTACCGGTTAGGATTAGGGGACGGATGAGGGTCAGGCTTCGGGGAAGGGTTAGGGTTAGGGTTCGGTCTAGGGTTAGGGGACGGGGACGGGGACGGTTTAGGGTCCAGGTGAGTGTACGACAACGCTTTAGGGGGAGCGTATGTGTGAGGGCGCGGGTTAGTGTCAGCGTACGGGTTAGGATTAGGGGACGGGTGAGGGTCAGGCTTCGGGGAAGTGTTAGGGTTAGGGTTCGGGCTAGGGTTAGGGTTAGGGGACGGGGACGGTTTAGGGTCCAGGTGAGGGTACGACAACGCTTTAGGGAGAGCGTACGTGTGAGGGCGCGGGTTAGTGTCAGCGTACGGGTTAGGATTAGGGGACGTGTGAGGGTAAGGCTTCGGGGAAGGGTTAGGGTTAGGGTTCGGGCTAGGGTTAGGGTTAGGGGACGGGGACGGTTTAGGGTCCAGGTGAGGGTACGACAACGCTTTAGGGGGAGCGTACGTGTGAGGGCGCGGGTTAGTGTCAGCGTACGGGTTAGGATTAGGGGACGGGTGAGGGTCAGGCTTCTGGGGAGGTTTAGGGTTAGGGTTCGGGCTACGGTTAGGGTTAGGGGACGGGGACGGTTTAGGGTCCAGGTGAGGGTACGACAACGCTTTAGGGGGAGCGTACGTGTGAGGGCGCGGGTTAGTGTCAGCGTACGGATTAGGATTAGGGGACGGGTGAGGGTCAGGCTTCGGGGAAGGGTGAGGGTTAGGGTTCGGGCTAGGGTTAGGGTTAGGGGATGGGGACGGTTTAGGGTCCAGGTGAGGGTACGACAACGCTTTAGGGGGAGCGTACGTGTGAGGGCGCGGGTTAGTGTCAGCGTACGGGTTAGGATTAGGGGACGGGTGAGGGTCAGGCTTCGGGAGAGGGTTAGGGTTAGGGTTCGGGCTAGGGTTAGGGTTAGGGGACGGGGACGGTTTAGGGTCCAGGTGAGGGTACGACAACGCTTTAGGGGGAGCGTACGTGTGAGGCCGCGGGTTAGTGTCAGCGTACGGGTTAGGATTAGGGGACGGGTGAGTGTCAGGCTTCGCGGGAGGGTTAGGGTTAGGGTTCGGGCTAGGGTTAGGGTTAGGGGACGGGGACGGCTTAGTGTCCAGGTGAGGGTACGACAACGCTTTAGGGGGAGCGTACGTGTGAGGGCGCGGGTTAGTGTCAGCGTACGGGTTAGGATTAGGGGACGGGTGAGGGTCAGGCTTTGGGGAAGGGTTAGGGTTAGGGTTCGGGCTAGGGTTAGGGTTAGGGGACGGGGACGGTTTAGGGTCCAGGTGAGTGTACGACAACGCTTTAGGGGGAGCATACGTGTGAGGGCGCGGGTTAGTGTCAGCGTACGGGTTAGGATTAGGGGACGGGTGAGGGTCAGGCTTCGGGGAAGGGTTAGGGTTAGGGTTCGGGCTAGGGTTAGCGTTAGGGGACGTGGACGGTTTAGGGTCCAGGTGAGGGTACGACAACGCTTTAGGGGGAGCGTACGTGTGAGGGCGCGGGTTAGTGTCAGCGTACGGGTTAGGATTAGGGGACGGGTGAGGGTCAGGCTTCGGGGAAGGGTTAGGGTTAGGGTTCGGGCTAGGGTTAGGGGACGGGGACGGGGACGGTTTAGGGTCCAGGTGAGGGTACGACAACGCTTTAGGGGGAGCGTACGTGTGAGGGCGCGGGTTAGTGTCAGCGTACGGGTTAGGATTAGGGGACGGGTGAGGGTCAGGCTTCGGGGAAGGGTTAGGGTTAGGATTCGGGCTAGGGTTAGGGTTAGGGGACGGGGACGGTTTAGGGTCCAGGTGAGGGTACGACAACGCTTTAGGGGGAGCGTACGTGTGAGGGCGCAGGTTAGTGTCAGCGTACGGTTTAGGATTAGGGGACGGGTGAGGGTCAGGCTTCGGGGAAGTGTGAGGGTTAGGGTTCGGGCTAGGGTTAGGGTTAGGGGACGGGGACGGTTTAGGGTCCAGGTGAGGGTACGACAACGCTTTAGGGGGAGCGTACGTGTGAGGGCGTGGGTTAGTGTCAGCGTACGGGTTAGGATTAGGGGACGGGTGAGGGTCAGGCTTCGGGGAAGGGTTAGGGTTAGGGTTCGGGCTAGGGTTAGGGTTAGGGGACGGGGACGGTTTAGGGTCCAGGTGAGGGTACGACAACGCTTTAGGGGGAGCGTACGTGTGAGGGCGCGGGTTAGTGTCAGCGTACGGGTTAGGATTAGGGGACGGGTGAGGGTCAGGCTTCGGGGAAGGGTTAGGGTTAGGGTTCGGGCTAGGGTTAGGGTTAGGGGACGGGGACGGTTTAGGGTCCAGGTGAGGGTACGACAACGCTTTAGGGGGAGCGTAGGTGTGAGGGCGCGCGTTAGTGTGAGCGTACGGGTTAGGATTAGGGGACGGGTGAGGGTCAGGCTTCGGGGAAGGGTTAGGGTTAGGGTTCGGGCTAGGGTTAGGGTTAGGGAACGGGGACGGTTTAGGGTCCAGGTGAGGGTACGACAACGCTTTAGGGGGAGCGTACGTGTGAGGGCGCGGGTTAGTGTCAGCGTACGGGTTAGGATTAGGGGACGGGTGAGCGTCAGGCTTCGGGGAAGGGTTAGGGTTAGGGTTCGGGCTAGGGTTAGGGTTAGGGGACGGGGACGGTTTAGGGTCCAGGTGAGGGTACGACAATGCTTTAGGGGGAGCGTACGTGTGAGGGCGCGGGTTAGTGTCAGCGTACGGGTTAGGATTAGGGGACGGGTGAGGGTCAGGCTTCGGGGAAGGGTTAGGGTTAGGGTTCGGGCTAGGGTTAGGGTTAGGGGACGGGGACGGTTTAGGGTCCAGGTGAGGGTACAACAACGCTTTAGGGGGAGCGTACGTGTGAGGGCGCGGGTTAGTGTCAGCGTACGGGTTGGGATTAGGGGACCGGTGAGGGTCAGGCTTTGGGGAAGTGTTAGGGATAGGGTTCGGGCTAGGGTTAGGGGACGGGGACGGGGACGGTTTAGGGTCCAGGTGATGGTACGACAACGCTTTAGGGGGAGCGTACGTGTGAGGGCGCGGGTTAGTGTCAGCGTACGGGTTAGGATTAGGGGACGGGTGAGGGTCAGGCTTCGGGGAAGGGTTAGGGTTAGGGTTTGGGCTAGGGTTAGGGGACGGGGATGGGGACGGTTTAGGGTCCAGGTGAGGGTACGACAACGCTTTAGGGGGAGCGTACGTGTGAGGGCGCGGGTTAGTGTCAGCGTACGGGTTAGTATTAGGGGACGGGTGAGGGCCAGGCATCGGGGGAGGGTTAGGGTTAGGGTTCGGGCTAGGGTTAGGGCACGGGGACGGGGACGGTTTAGGGTCCAGGTGAGGGTACGACAACGCTTTAGGGGGAGCGAACGTGTGAGGGCGCGGGTTAGTGTCAGCGTACGGGTTAGGATTAGGGGACGGGTGAGGGTCAGGCTTCGGGGAAGGGTTAGGGTTAGGGTTCGGGCTAGGGTTAGGGTTAGGGGACGGGGACGGTTTAGGGTCCAGGTGAGGGTACGACAACGCTTTAGGGGGAGCGTACGTGTGAGGGCGCGGGTTAGTGTCAGCGTACGGGTTAGGATTAGGGGACGGGTGAGGGTCAGGCTTCGGGGAAGGGTTAGGGTTAGGGTTCGGGCTAGGGTTAGGGGACGGGGACGGGGACGGTTTAGGGTCCAGGTGAGGGTACGACAACGCTTTAGGGGGAGCGTACGTGTGAGGGCGCGGGTTAGTGTCAGCGTACGGGTTAGGATTAGGGGACGAGTGAGGGTCAGGCTTCGCAGAAGGGTTAGGGTTAGGGTTCGGGCTAGGGTTAGGGGATGGGGACGGGGACGGTTTAGGGTCCAGGTGAGGGTACGACAACGCTTTAGGGGGAGCGTACGTGTGAGGGCGCGGGTTAGTGTCAGCGTACGGGTTAGGATTAGGGGACGGGTGAGGGTCAGGCTTCGGGGAAGGGTTAGGGTTAGGGTTCGGGCTAGGGTTAGGGGACGGGGACGGGGACGGTTTAGGGTCCAGGTGAGGGTACGACAACGCTTTAGGGGGAGCGTACGTGTGAGGGCGCGGGTTAGTGTCAGCGTACGGGTTAGGATTAGGGGACGGGTGAGGGTCAGGCTTCGGGGAAGGGTTAGGGTTAGGATTCGGGCTAGGGTTAGGGTTAGGGGACGGGGACGGTTTAGGGTCCAGGTGAGGGTACGACAACGCTTTAGGGGGAGCGTACGTGTGAGGGCGCAGGTTAGTGTCAGCGTACGGTTTAGGATTAGGGGACGGGTGAGGGTCAGGCTTCGGGGAAGTGTGAGGGTTAGGGTTCGGGCTAGGGTTAGGGTTAGGGGACGGGGACGGTTTAGGGTCCAGGTGAGGGTACGACAACGCTTTAGGGGGAGCGTACGTGTGAGGGCGTGGGTTAGTGTCAGCGTACGGGTTAGGATTAGGGGACGGGTGAGGGTCAGGCTTCGGGGAAGGGTTAGGGTTAGGGTTCGGGCTAGGGTTAGGGTTAGGGGACGGGGACGGTTTAGGGTCCAGGTGAGGGTACGACAACGCTTTAGGGGGAGCGTACGTGTGAGGGCGCGGGTTAGTGTCAGCGTACGGGTTAGGATTAGGGGACGGGTGAGGGTCAGGCTTCGGGGAAGGGTTAGGGTTAGGGTTCGGGCTAGGGTTAGGGTTAGGGGACGGGGACGGTTTAGGGTCCAGGTGAGGGTACGACAACGCTTTAGGGGGAGCGTACGTGTGAGGGCGCGGGTTAGTGTCAGCGTACGGGTTAGGATTAGGGGACGGGTGAGGGTAAGGCTTCGGGGAAGGGTTAGGGTTAGGGTTCGGGCTAGGGTTAGGGTTAGGGGACGGGGACGGTTTAGGGTCCAGGTGAGGGTACGACAACGCTTTAGGGGGAGCGTACGTGTGAGGGAGCGGGTTAGTGTCAGCGAACGGGTTAGGATTAGGGGACGGGTGAGGGTCAGGCTTCGGGGAAGGGTTAGGGTTAGGGTTCGGTCTAGGGTTAGGGTTAGGGGACGGGGACGGTTTAGGGTCCAGGTGAGGGTACGACAACGCTTTAGGGGGAGCGTACGTGTGAGGGCGCGGGTTAGTGTCAGCGTACCGGTTAGGATTAGGGGACGGGTGAGGGTCAGGCTTCGGGGAAGGGTGAGGGTTAGGGTTCGGGCTAGGGTTAGGGTTAGGGGACGGGGACGGTTTAGGGTCCAGGTGAGGGTACGACAACGCTTTAGGGGGAGCGTACGTGTGAGGGCGTGGGTTAGTGTCAGCGTACGGGTTAGGATTAGGGGACGGGTGAGGGTCAGGCTTCGGGAGAGGGTTAGGGTTAGGGTTCGGGCTAGGGTTAGGGGATGGGGACGGGGACGGTTTAGGGTCCAGGTGAGGGTACGACAACGCTTTAGGGGGAGCGTACGTGTGAGGGCGCGGGTTAGTGTCAGCCTACGTGTTAGGATTAGGGGACGGGTGAGGGTCAGGCTTCGGGGAAGGGTTAGGGTTAGGGTTCGGGCTAGGGTTAGGGTTAGGGGACGGGGACGGTTTAGGGTCCAGGTGAGGGTACGACAACGCTTTAGGGGGAGCGTACGTGTGAGGGCGCGGGTGAGTGTCAGCGTACGGGTTAGGATTAGGGGACGGGTGAGGGTCAAGCTTCGGGGAAGGGTTAGGGTTAGGGTTCGGGCTAGGGTTAGGGTTAGGGGACGGGGACGGTTTAGGGTCCAGGTGAGGGTACGACAACGCTTTAGGGGGAGCGTACGTGTGAGGGCGCGGGTTAGTGTCAGCGTACGGGTTAGGATTAGGGGACGGGTGAGGGTCAGGCTTCGGGGAAGTGTTAGGGTTAGGGTTCGGGCTAGGGTTAGGGGACGGGGACGGGGACGGTTTAGGGTCCAGGTGAGGGTACGACAACGCTTTAGGGGGAGCGTACGTGTGAGGGCGCGGGTTAGTGTCAGCGTACGGGTTAGGATTAGGGGACGGGTGAGGGTCAGGCTTCGGGGAAGGGTTAGGGTTAGGGTTCGGGCTAGGGTTAGGGTTAGGGGACGGGGACGGTTTAGGGTCCAGGTGAGGGTACGACAACGCTTTAGGGGGAGCGTACGTGTGAGGGCGCGGGTTAGTGTCAGCGTACGGGTTAGGATTAGGGGACGGGTGAGGGTCAGGCTTCGGGGAAGGGTGAGGGTTAGGGTTCGGGCTAGGGTTAGGGTTAGGGGACGGGGACGGTTTAGGGTCCAGGTGAGGGTACGACAACGCTTTAGGGGGAGCGTACGTGTGAGGGCGTGGGTTAGTGTCAGCGTACGGGTTAGGATTAGGGGACGGGTGAGGGTCAGGCTTCGGGAGAGGGTTAGGGTTAGGGTTCGGGCTAGGGTTAGGGGATGGGGACGGGGACGGTTTAGGGTCCAGGTGAGGGTACGACAACGCTTTAGGGGGAGCGTACGTGTGAGGGCGGGGGTTAGTGTCAGCGTACGGGTTAGGATTAGGGGACGGGTGAGGGTCAGGCTTCGGGGAAGGGTTAGGGTTAGGGTTCGGGCTAGGGTTAGGGTTAGGGGACGGGGACGGTTTAGGGTCCAGGTGAGGGTACGACAACGCTTTAGGGGGAGCGTACGTGTGAGGGCGCGGGTTAGTGTCAGCGTACGGGTTAGGATTAGGGGACGGGTGAGGGTCAGGCTTCGGGGAAGGGTTAGGGTTAGGGTTCGGGCTAGGGTTAGGGTTAGGGGACGGGGACGGTTTAGGGTCCAGGTGAGGGTACGACAACGCTTTAGGGGGAGCGTACGTGTGAGGGCGCGGGTTAGTGTCAGCGTACGGGTTAGGATTAGGGGACGGGTGAGGGTCAGGCTTCGGGGAAGGGTTAGGGTTAGGGTTCGGGCTAGGGTTAGGGTTAGGGGACGGGGACGGTTTAGGGTCCAGGTGAGGGTACGACAACGCTTTAGGGGGAGCGTACGTGTGAGGGCGCGGGTTAGTGTCAGCATACGGGTTAGGATTAGGGGACGGGTGAGGGTAAGGCTTCGCGGAAGGGTTAGGGTTAGGGTTCGGGCTAGGGTTAGGGTTAGGGGACGGGGACGGTTTAGGGTCCAGGTGAGGGTACGACAACGCTTTAGGGGGAGCGTACGTGTGAGGGCGCGGGTTAGTGTCAGCGTACGGGTTAGGATTAGGGGACGGGTGAGGGTCAGGCTTCGGGGAAGGGTTAGGGTTAGGGTTCGGGCTAGGGTTAGGGTTAGGGGACGGGGACGGTTTAGGGTCCAGGTGAGGGTACGACAACGCTTTAGGGGGAGCGTACGTGTGAGGGCGCGGGTTAGTGTCAGCGTACGGGTTAGGATTAGGGGACGGGTGAGGGTCAGGCTTCGGGGAAGGGTTAGGGTTAGGGTTCGGGCTAGGGTTAGGGGACGGGGACGGGGACGGTTTAGGGTCCAGTTGAGGGTACGACAACGCTTTAGGGGGAGCGTACGTGTGAGGGCGCGGGTCAGTGTCAGCGTACGGGTTAGGATTAGGGGACGGGTGAGGGTCAGGCTTCGGGGAAGGGTTAGGGTTAGGGTTCGGGCTAGGGTTAGGTTTAGGTGACGGGGACGGTTTAGGGTCCAGGTGAGGGTACGACAACGCTTTAGGGGGAGCGTACGTGTGAGGGCGCGGGTTAGTGTCAGCGTACGGGTTAGGATTAGGGGACGGGTGAGGGTCAGGCTTCGGGGAAGGGTTAGGGTTAGGGTTCGGGCTAGGGTTAGGGGACGGGGACGGGGACGGTTTAGGGTCCAGGTGAGGGTACGACAACGCTTTAGGGGGAGCGTACGTGTGAGGGCGCGGGTTAGTGTCAGCGTACGGGTTAGGATTAGGGGACGGGTGAGGGTCAGGCTTCGGGGAAGGGTTAGGGTTAGGGTTCGGGCTAGGGTTAGGGGACGGGGACGGGGACGGTTTAGGGTCCAGGTGAGGGTACGACAACGCTTTAGGGGGAGCGTACGTGTGAGGGCGCGGGTTAGTGTCAGCGTACGGGTTAGGATTAGGGGACGGGTGAGGGTCAGGCTTCGGGGAAGGGTTAGGGTTAGGGTTCGGGCTAGGGTTAGGGTTAGGGGACGGGGAGGGTTTAGGGTCCAGGTGAGGGTACGACAACGCTTTAGGGGGAGCGTACGTGTGAGGGCGCGGGTTAGTGTCAGCGTACGGGTTAGGATTAGGGGACGGGTGAGGGTCAGGCTTCGGGGAAGGGTTAGGGTTAGGGTTCGGGCTAGGGTTAGGGTTAGGGGACGGGGACGGTTTAGGGTCCAGGTGAGGGTACGACAACGCTTTAGGGGGAGCGTACGTGTGAGGGCGCGGGTTAGTGTCAGCGTACGGGTTAGGATTAGGGGACGGGTGAGGGTCAGGCTTCGGGGAAGGGTTAGGGTTAGGGTTCGGGCTAGGGTTAGGGTTAGGGGACGGGGACGGTTTAGGGTCCAGGTGAGGGTACGACAACGCTTTAGGGGGAGCGTACGTGTGAGGGCGCGGGTTAGTGTCAGCGTACGGGTTAGGATTAGGGGACGGGTGAGGGTCAGGCTTCGGGGAAGGGTTAGGGTTAGGGTTCGGGCTAGGGTTAGGGGACGGGGACGGGGACGGTTTAGGGTCCAGGTGAGGGTACGACAACGCTTTAGGGGGAGCGTACGTGTGAGGGCGCGGGTTAGTGTCAGCGTACGGGTTAGGATTAGGGGACGGGTGAGGGTCAGGCTTCGGGGAAGGGCTAGGGGTAGGGTTCGGGCTAGGGTTAGGGGACGGGGACGGGGACGGTTTAGGGTCCAGGTGACGGTACGACAACGCTTTAGGGGGAGCGTACGTGTGAGGGCGCGGGTTAGTGTCAGCGTACGGGTTAGGATTAGGGGACGGGTGAGGGTCAGGCTTCGGGGAAGGGTTAGGCTTAGGGTTCGGGCTAGGTTTAGGGGACGGGGACGGGGACGGTTTAGGGTCCAGGTGAGGGCACGACAACGCTTTAGGGGGAGCGTACGTGTGAGGGCGCGGGTTAGTGTCAGCGTACGGGTTAGGATTAGGGGACGGGTGAGGGTCAGGCTTCGGGGAAGGGTTAGGGTTAGGGTTCGGGCTAGGGTTAGGGTTAGGGGACGGGGACGGTTTAGGGTCCAGGTGAGGGTACGACAACGCTTTAGGGGGAGCGTACGTGTGAGGGCGCGGGTTAGTGTCAGCGTACGGGTTAGGATTAGGGGACGGGTGAGGGTCAGGCTTCGGGGAAGGGTTAGGGTTAGGGTTCGGGCTAGGGTTAGGGTTAGGGGATGGGGACGGTTTAGGGTCCAGGTGAGGGTACGACAACGCTTTAGGGGGAGCGTACGTGTGAGGGCGCGGGTTAGTGTCAGCGTACGGGTTAGGATTAGGGGACGGGTGAGGGTCAGGCTTCGGGGAAGGGTTAGGGTTAGGGTTCGGGCTAGGGTTAGGGGACGGGGACGGGGACGGTTTAGGGTCCAGGTGAGGGTACGACAACGCTTTAGGGGGAGCGTACGTGTGAGGGCGCGGGTTAGTGTCAGCGTACGGGTTAGGATTAGGGGACGGGTGAGGGTCAGGCTTCGGGGAAGGGCTAGGGGTAGGGTTCGGGCTAGGGTTAGCGGACGGGGACGGGGACGGTTTAGGGTCCAGGTGACGGTACGATAACGCTTAACGGGGAGCGTACGTGTGAGGGCACGGGTTAGTGTCAGCGTACGGGTTAGGATTAGGGGACGGGTGAGGGTCAGGCTTCGGGGAAGGGCTAGGGGTAGGGTTCAGGCTAGGGTTAGGGTTAGGGGACGGGGACGGTTTAGGGTCCAGGTGAGGGTACGACAACGCTTTAGGGGGAGCGTACGTGTGAGGGCGCGGGTTAGTGTCAGCGTACGGGTTAGGATTAGGGGACGGGTGAGGGTCAGGCTTCGGGGAAGGGCTAGGGGTAGGGTTCGGGCTAGGGTTAGGAGACGGGGACGGGGACGGTTTAGGGTCCAGGTGAGGGTACGACAACGCTTTAGGGGGAGCGTACGTGTGAGGGCGCGGGTCAGTGTCAGCGTACGGGTTAGGATTAGGGGACGGGTGAGGGTCAGGCTTCGGGGAAGGGTTAGGGTTAGGGTTCGGGCTAGGGTTAGGGGACGGGGACGGGGACGGTTTAGGGTCCAGGTGAGGGTACGACAACGCTTTAGGGGGAGCGTACGTGTGAGGGCGCGGGTTAGTGTCAGCGTACGGGTTAGGATTAGGGGACGGGTGAGGGTCAGGCTTCGGGGAAGGGTTAGGGTTAGGGTTCGGGCTAGGGTTAGGGGACGGGGACGGGGACGGTTTAGGGTCCAGGTGAGGGTACGACAACGCTTTAGGGGGAGCGTACGTGTGAGGGCGCGGGTTAGTGTCAGCGTACGGGTTAGGATTAGGGGACGGGTGAGGGTCAGGCTTCGGGGAAGGGTTAGGGTTAGGGTTCGGGCTAGGGTTAGGGGACGGGGACGGGGACGGTTTAGGGTCCAGGTGAGGGTACGACAACGCTTTAGGGGGAGCGTACGTGTGAGGGCGCGGGTTAGTGTCAGCGTACGGGTTAGGATTAGGGGACGGGTGAGGGTCAGGCTTCGGGGAAGGGTTAGGGTTAGGGTTCGGGCTAGGTTTAGGGGACGGGGACGGGGACGGTTTAGGGTCCAGGTGAGGGCACGACAACGCTTTAGGGGGAGCGTACGTGTGAGGGCGCGGGTTAGTGTCAGCGTACGGGTTAGGATTAGGGGACGGGTGAGGGTCAGGCTTCGGGGAAGGGTTAGGGTTAGGGTTCGGGCTAGGGTTAGGGTTAGGGGACGGGGACGGTTTAGGGTCCAGGTGAGGGTACGACAACGCTTTAGGGGGAGCGTACGTGTGAGGGCGCGGGTTAGTGTCAGCGTACGGGTTAGGATTAGGGGACGGTTGAGGGTCAGGCTTCGGGGAAGGGTTAGGGTTAGGGTTCGGGCTAGGGTTAGGGTTAGGGGACGGGGATGGTTTAGGGTCCAGGTGAGGGTACGACAACGCTTTAGGGGGAGCGTACGTGTGAGGGCGCGGGTTAGTGTCAGCGTACGGGTTAGGATTAGGGGACGGGTGAGGGTCAGGCTTCGGGGAAGGGTTAGGGTTAGGGTTCGGGCTAGGGTTAGGGTTAGGGGACGGGGACGGTTTAGGGTCCAGGTGAGGGTACGACAACGCTTTAGGGGGAGCGTACGTGTGAGGGCGCGGGTTAGTGTCAGCGTACGGGTTAGGATTAGGGGACGGGTGAGGTTCAGGCTTCGGGGAAGGGTTAGGGTTAGGGTTCGGGCTAGGGTTAGGGTTAGGGGACGGGGACGGTTTAGGGTCCAGGTGAGGGTACGACAATGCTTTAGGGGGAGCGTACGTGTGAGGGCGCGGGTTAGTGTCAGCGTACGGGTTAGGATTAGGGGACGGGTGAGGGTCAGGCTTCGGGGAAGGGTTAGGGTTAGGGTTCGGGCTAGGGTTAGGGTTAGGGGACGGGGACAGTTTAGGGTCCAGGTGAGGGTACGACAACGCTTTAGGGGGAGCGTACGTGTGAGGGCGCGGGTTAGTGTCAGCGTACGGGTTAGGATTAGGGGACGGGTGAGGGTCAGGCTTCGGGGAAGGGTTAGGGTTAGGGTTCGGGCTAGGGTTAGGGGACGGGGACGGGGACGGTTTAGGGTCCAGGTGAGGGTACGACAACGCTTTAGGGGGAGCGTACGTGTGAGGGCGCGGGTTAGTGTCAGCGTACGGGTTAGGATTAGGGGACGGGTGAGGGTCAGGCTTCGGGGAAGGGTTAGGGTTAGGGTTCGGGCTAGGGTTAGGGGACGGGGACGGGGACGGTTTAGGGTCCAGGTGAGGGTACGACAACGCTTTAGGGGGAGCGTACGTGTGAGGGCACGGGTTAGTGTCAGCGTACGGGTTAGGATTAGGGGACGGGTGAGGGTCAGGCTTCGGGGAAGGGCTAGGGGCAGGGTTCGGGCTAGGGTTAGGGGACGGGGACGGGGACGGTTTAGGGTCCATGTGACGGTACGACAACGCTTTAGGGGGAGCGTACGTGTGAGGGCGCGGGTTAGTGTCAGCGTACGGGTTAGGATTAGGGGACGGGTGAGGGTCAGGCTTCGGGGAAGGGCTAGGGGTAGGGTTCGGGCTAGGGTTAGGGGACGGGGACGGGGACGGTTTAGGGTCCAGGTGAGGGTACGACAACGCTTTAGGGGGAGCGTACGTGTGAGGGCGCGGGTTAGTGTCAGCGTACGGATTAGGATTAGGGGACGGGTGAGGGTCAGGCTTCGGGGAAGGGTTAGGGTTAGGGTTCGGGCTAGGTTTAGGGGACGGGGACGGGGACGGTTTAGGGTCCAGGTGAGGGCACGACAACGCTTTAGGGGGAGCGTACGTGTGAGGGCGCGGGTTAGTGTCAGCGTACGGGTTAGGATTAGGGGACGGGTGAGGGTCAGGCTTCGGGGAAGGGTTAGGGTTAGGGTTCGGGCTAGGGTTAGGGTTAGGGGACGGGGACGGTTTAGGGTCCAGGTGAGGGTACGACAACGCTTTAGGGGGAGCGTACGTGTGAGGGCGCGGGTTAGTGTCAGCGTACGGGTTAGGATTAGGGGACGGGTGAGGGTCAGGCTTCGGGGAAGGGTTAGGGTTAGGGTTCGGGCTAGGGTTAGGGTTAGGGGACGGGGACGGTTTAGGGTCCAGGTGAGGGTACGACAACGCTTTAGGGGGAGCGTACGTGTGAGGGCGCGGGTTAGTGTCAGCGTACGGGTTAGGATTAGGGGACGGGTGAGGGTCAGGCTTCGGGGAAGGGTGAGGGTTAGGGTTCGGGCTAGGGTTAGGGTTAGGGGACGGGGACGGTTTAGGGTCCAGGTGAGGGTACGACAACGCTTTAGGGGGAGCGTACGTGTGAGGGCGTGGGTTAGTGTCAGCGTACGGGTTAGGATTAGGGGACGGGTGAGGGTCAGGCTTCGGGAGAGGGTTAGGGTTAGGGTTCGGGCTAGGGTTAGGGGATGGGGACGGGGACGGTTTAGGGTCCAGGTGAGGGTACGACAACGCTTTAGGGGGAGCGTACGTGTGAGGGCGCGGGTTAGTGTCAGCGTACGGGTTAGGATTAGGGGACGGGTGAGGGTCAGGCTTCGGGGAAGGGTTAGGGTTAGGGTTCGGGCTAGGGTTAGGGTTAGGGGACGGGGACGGTTTAGGGTCCAGGTGAGGGTACGACAACGCTTTAGGGGGAGCGTACGTGTGAGGGCGCGGGTTAGTGTCAGCGTACGGGTTAGGATTAGGGGACGGGTGAGGGTCAGGCTTCGGGGAAGGGTTAGGGTTAGGGTTCGGGCTAGGGTTAGGGTTAGGGGACGGGAACGGTTTAGGGTCCAGGTGAGGGTACGACAACGCTTTAGGGGGAGCGTACGTGTGAGGGCGCGGGTTAGTGTCAGCGTACGGGTTAGGATTAGGGGACGGGTGAGGGTCAGGCTTCGGGGAAGGGTTAGGGTTAGGGTTCGGGCTAGGGTTAGGGTTAGGGGACGGGGACGGTTTAGGGTCCAGGTGAGGGTACGACAACGCTTTAGGGGGAGCGTACGTGTGAGGGCGACGGTTAGTGTCAGCATACGGGTTAGGATTAGGGGACGGGTGAGGGTAAGGCTTCGGGGAAGGGTTAGGGTTAGGGTTCGGGCTAGGGTTAGGGTTAGGGGACGGGGACGGTTTAGGGTCCAGGTGAGGGTACGACAACGCTTTAGGGGGAGCGTACGTGTGAGGGCGCGGGTTAGTGTCAGCGTACGGGTTAGGATTAGGGGACGGGTGAGGGTCAGGCTTCGGGGAAGGGTTAGGGTTAGGGTTCGGGCTAGGGTTAGGGGACGGGGACGGGGACGGTTTAGGGTCCAGGTGAGGGTACGACAACGCTTTAGGGGGAGCGTACGTGTGAGGGCGCGGGTTAGTGTCAGCGTACGGGTTAGGATTAGGGGACGGGTGAGGGTCAGGCTTCGGGGAAGGGTTAGGGTTAGGGTTCGGGCTAGGGTTAGGGGACGGGGACGGTGACGGTTTAGGGTCCAGGTGAGGGTACGACAACGCTTTAGGGGGAGCGTACGTGTGAGGGCGCGGGTTAGTGTCAGCGTACGGGTTAGGATTAGGGGACGGGTGAGGGTCAGGCTTCGGGGAAGGGTTAGGGTTAGGGTTCGGGCTAGGGTTAGGGTTAGGGGACGGGGACGGTTTAGGGTCCAGGTGAGGGTACGACAACGCTTTAGGGGGAGCGTACGTGTGAGGGCGCGGGTTAGTGTCAGCGTACGGGTTAGGATTAGGGGACGGGTGAGGGTCAGGCTTCGGGGAAGGGTTAGGGTTAGGGTTCGGGCTAGGGTTAGGGGACGGGGACGGGGACGGTTTAGGGTCCAGTTGAGGGTACGACAACGCTTTAGGGGGAGCGTACGTGTGAGGGCGCGGGTCAGTGTCAGCGTACGGGTTAGGATTAGGGGACGGGTGAGGGTCAGGCTTCGGGGAAGGGTTAGGGTTAGGGTTCGGGCTAGGGTTAGGTTTAGGTGACGGGGACGGTTTAGGGTCCAGGTGAGGGTACGACAACGCTTTAGGGGGAGCGTACGTGTGAGGGCGCGGGTTAGTGTCAGCGTACGGGTTAGGATTAGGGGACGGGTGAGGGTCAGGCTTCGGGGAAGGGTTAGGGTTAGGGTTCGGGCTAGGGTTAGGGGACGGGGACGGGGACGGTTTAGGGTCCAGGTGAGGGTACGACAACGCTTTAGGGGGAGCGTACGTGTGAGGGCGCGGGTTAGTGTCAGCGTACGGGTTAGGATTAGGGGACGGGTGAGGGTCAGGCTTCGGGGAAGGGTTAGGGTTAGGGTTCGGGCTAGGGTTAGGGGACGGGGACGGGGACGGTTTAGGGTCCAGGTGAGGGTACGACAACGCTTTAGGGGGAGCGTACGTGTGAGGGCGCGGGTTAGTGTCAGCGTACGGGTTAGGATTAGGGGACGGGTGAGGGTCAGGCTTCGGGGAAGGGTTAGGGTTAGGGTTCGGGCTAGGGTTAGGGTTAGGGGACGGGGAGGGTTTAGGGTCCAGGTGAGGGTACGACAACGCTTTAGGGGGAGCGTACGTGTGAGGGCGCGGGTTAGTGTCAGCGTACGGGTTAGGATTAGGGGACGGGTGAGGGTCAGGCTTCGGGGAAGGGTTAGGGTTAGGGTTCGGGCTAGGGTTAGGGTTAGGGGACGGGGACGGTTTAGGGTCCAGGTGAGGGTACGACAACGCTTTAGGGGGAGCGTACGTGTGAGGGCGCGGGTTAGTGTCAGCGTACGGGTTAGGATTAGGGGACGGGTGAGGGTCAGGCTTCGGGGAAGGGTTAGGGTTAGGGTTCGCGCTAGGGTTAGGGTTAGGGGACGGGGACGGTTTAGGGTCCAGGTGAGGGTACGACAACGCTTTAGGGGGAGCGTACGTGTGAGGGCGCGGGTTAGTGTCAGCGTACGGGTTAGGATTAGGGGACGGGTGAGGGTCAGGCTTCGGGGAAGGGTTAGGGTTAGGGTTCGGGCTAGGGTTAGGGGACGGGGACGGGGACGGTTTAGGGTCCAGGTGAGGGTACGACAACGCTTTAGGGGGAGCGTACGTGTGAGGGCGCGGGTTAGTGTCAGCGTACGGGTTAGGATTAGGGGACGGGTGAGGGTCAGGCTTCGGGGAAGGGCTAGGGGTAGGGTTCGGGCTAGGGTTAGGGGACGGGGACGGGGACGGTTTAGGGTCCAGGTGACGGTACGACAACGCTTTAGGGGGAGCGTACGTGTGAGGGCGCGGGTTAGTGTCAGCGTACGGGTTAGGATTAGGGGACGGGTGAGGGTCAGGCTTCGGGGAAGGGTTAGGGTTAGGGTTCGGGCTAGGTTTAGGGGACGGGGACGGGGACGGTTTAGGGTCCAGGTGAGGGTACGACAACGCTTTAGGGGGAGCGTACGTGTGAGGGCGCGGGTTAGTGTCAGCGTACGGGTTAGGATTAGGGGACGGGTGAGGGTCAGGCTTCGGGGAAGGGTTAGGGTTAGGGTTCGGGCTAGGGTTAGGGGACGGGGACGGGGACGGTTTAGGGTCCAGGTGAGGGTACGACAACGCTTTAGGGGGAGCGTACGTGTGAGGGCGCGGGTTAGTGTCAGCGTACGGGTTAGGATTAGGGGACGGGTGAGGGTCAGGCTTCGGGGAAGGGTTAGGGTTAGGGTTCGGGCTAGGGTTAGGGTTAGGGGACGGGGAGGGTTTAGGGTCCAGGTGAGGGTACGACAACGCTTTAGGGGGAGCGTACGTGTGAGGGCGCGGGTTAGTGTCAGCGTACGGGTTAGGATTAGGGGACGGGTGAGGGTCAGGCTTCGGGGAAGGGTTAGGGTTAGGGTTCGGGCTAGGGTTAGGGTTAGGGGACGGGGACGGTTTAGGGTCCAGGTGAGGGTACGACAACGCTTTAGGGGGAGCGTACGTGTGAGGGCGCGGGTTAGTGTCAGCGTACGGGTTAGGATTAGGGGACGGGTGAGGGTCAGGCTTCGGGGAAGGGTTAGGGTTAGGGTTCGGGCTAGGGTTAGGGTTAGGGGACGGGGACGGTTTAGGGTCCAGGTGAGGGTACGACAACGCTTTAGGGGGAGCGTACGTGTGAGGGCGCGGGTTAGTGTCAGCGTACGGGTTAGGATTAGGGGACGGGTGAGGGTCAGGCTTCGGGGAAGGGTTAGGGTTAGGGTTCGGGCTAGGGTTAGGGGACGGGGACGGGGACGGTTTAGGGTCCAGGTGAGGGTACGACAACGCTTTAGGGGGAGCGTACGTGTGAGGGCGCGGGTTACTGTCAGCGTACGGGTTAGGATTAGGGGACGGGTGAGGGTCAGGCTTCGGGGAAGGGCTAGGGGTAGGGTTCGGGCTAGGGTTAGGGGACGGGGACGGGGACGGTTTAGGGTCCAGGTGACGGTACGACAACGCTTTAGGGGGAGCGTACGTGTGAGGGCGCGGGTTAGTGTCAGCGTACGGGTTAGGATTAGGGGACGGGTGAGGGTCAGGCTTCGGGGAAGGGTTAGGCTTAGGGTTCGGGCTAGGTTTAGGGGACGGGGACGGGGACGGTTTAGGGTCCAGGTGAGGGCACGACAACGCTTTAGGGAGAGCGTACGTGTGAGGGCGCGGGTTAGTGTCAGCGTACGGGTTAGGATTAGGGGACGGGTGAGGGTCAGGCTTCGGGGAAGGGTTAGGGTTAGGGTTCGGGCTAGGGTTAGGGTTAGGGGACGGGGACGGTTTAGGGTCCAGGTGAGGGTACGACAACGCTTTAGGGGGAGCGTACGTGTGAGGGCGCGGGTTAGTGTCAGCGTACGGGTTAGGATTAGGGGACGGGTGAGGGTCAGGCTTCGGGGAAGGGTTAGGGTTAGGGTTCGGGCTAGGGTTAGGGTTAGGGGACGGGGACGGTTTAGGGTCCAGGTGAGGGTACGACAACGCTTTAGGGGGAGCGTACGTGTGAGGGCGCGGGTTAGTGTCAGCGTACGGGTTAGGATTAGGGGACGGGTGAGGGTCAGGCTTCGGGGAAGGGCTAGGGGTAGGGTTCGGGCTAGGGTTAGGGGACGGGGACGGGGACGGTTTAGGGTCCAGGTGAGGGTACGACAACGCTTTAGGGGGAGCGTACGTGTGAGGGCGCGGGTTAGTGTCAGCGTACGGGTTAGGATTAGGGGACGGGTGAGGGTCAGGCTTCGGGGAAGGGCTAGGGGTAGGGTTCGGGCTAGGGTTAGGGGACGGGGACGGGGACGGTTTAGGGTCCAGGTGAGGGTACGACAAGGCTTTAGGGGGAGCGTACGTGTGAGGGCGCGGGTTAGTGTCAGCGTACGGGTTAGGATTAGGGGACGGGTGAGGGTCAGGCTTCGGGGAAGTGTTAGGGTTAGGGTTCGGGCTAGGGTTAGGGTTAGGGGACGGGGACGGTTTAGGGTCCAGGTGAGGGTACGACAACGCTTTAGGGGGAGCGTACGTGTGAGGGCGCGGGTTACTGTCAGCGTACGGGTTAGGATTAGGGGACGGGTGAGGGTCAGGCTTCGGGGAAGGGTTAGGGTTAGGGTTCGGGCAAGGGTTAGGGTTAGGGGACGGGGACGGTTTAGGGTCCAGGTGAGGGTACGACAACGCTTTAGGGGGAGCGTACGTGTGAGGGCGCGGGTTAGTGTCAGCGTACGGGTTAGGATTAGGGGACGGGTGAGGGTCAGGCTTCGGGGAAGTGTTAGGGTTAGGGTTCGGGCTAGGGTTAGGGTTAGGGGATGGGGACGGTTTAGGGTCCAGGTGAGGGTACGACAACGCTTTAGGGGGAGCGTACGTGTGAGGGCGCGGGTTAGTGTCAGCGTACGGGTTAGGATTAGGGGACGGGTGAGGGTCAGGCTTCGGGGAAGGGTTAGGGTTAGGGTTCGGGCTAGGGTTAGGGGACGGGGACGGGGACGGTTTAGGGTCCAGGTGAGGGTACGACAACGCTTTAGGGGGAGCGTACGTGTGAGGGCGCGGGTTAGTGTCAGCGTACGGGTTAGGATTAGGGGACGGGTGAGGGTCAGGCTTCGGGGAAGGGCTAGGGGTAGGGTTCGGGCTAGGGTTAGCGGACGGGGACGGGAACGGTTTAGGGTCCAGGTGAGGGTACGATAACGCTTAAGGGGGAGCGTACGTGTGAGGGCACGGGTTAGTGTCAGCGTACGGGTTAGGATTAGGGGACGGGTGAGGGTCAGGCTTCGGGGAAGGGCTAGGGGTAGGCTTCAGGCTAGGGTTAGGGTTAGGGGACGGGGACGGTTTAGGGTCCAGGTGAGGGTACGACAACGCTTTAGGGGGAGCGTACGTGTGAGGGCGCGGGTTAGTGTCAGCGTACGGGTTAGGATTAGGGGACGGGTGAGGGTCAGGCTTCGGGGAAGGGCTAGGGGTAGGGTTCGGGCTAGGGTTAGGGGACGGGGACGGGGACGGTTTAGGGTCCAGGTGAGGGTACGACAACGCTTTAGGGGGAGCGTACGTGTGAGGGCGCGGGTCAGTGTCAGCGTACGGGTTAGGATTAGGGGACGGGTGAGGGTCAGGCTTCGGGGAAGGGTTAGGGTTAGGGTTCGGGCTAGGGTTAGGGGACGGGGACGGGGACGGTTTAGGGTCCAGGTGAGGGTACGACAACGCTTTAGGGGGAGCGTACGTGTGAGGGCGCGGGTTAGTGTCAGCGTACGGGTTAGGATTAGGGGACGGGTGAGGGTCAGGCTTCGGGGAAGGGTTAGGGTTAGGGTTCGGGCTAGGGTTAGGGGACGGGGACGGGGACGGTTTAGGGTCCAGGTGAGGGTACGACAACGCTTTAGGGGGAGCGTACGTGTGAGGGCGCGGGTTAGTGTCAGCGTACGGGTTAGGATTAGGGGACGGGTGAGGGTCAGGCTTCGGGGAAGGGTTAGGGTTAGGGTTCGGGCTAGGGTTAGGGGACGGGGACGGGGACGGTTTAGGGTCCAGGTGAGGGTACGACAACGCTTTAGGGGGAGCGTACGTGTGAGGGCGCGGGTTAGTGTCAGCGTACGGGTTAGGATTAGGGGACGGGTGAGGGTCAGGCTTCGGGGAAGGGTTAGGGTTAGGGTTCGGGCTAGGTTTAGGGGACGGGGACGGGGACGGTTTAGGGTCCAGGTGAGGGCACGACAACGCTTTAGGGGGAGCGTACGTGTGAGGGCGCGGGTTAGTGTCAGCGTACGGGTTAGGATTAGGGGACGGGTGAGGGTCAGGCTTCGGGGAAGGGTTAGGGTTAGGGTTCGGGCTAGGGTTAGGGTTAGGGGACGGGGACGGTTTAGGGTCCAGGTGAGGGTACGACAACGCTTTAGGGGGAGCGTACGTGTGAGGGCGCGGGTTAGTGTCAGCGTACGGGTTAGGATTAGGGGACGGTTGAGGGTCAGGCTTCGGGGAAGGGTTAGGGTTAGGGTTCGGGCTAGGGTTAGGGTTAGGGGACGGGGATGGTTTAGGGTCCAGGTGAGGGTACGACAACGCTTTAGGGGGAGCGTACGTGTGAGGGCGCGGGTTAGTGTCAGCGTACGGGTTAGGATTAGGGGACGGGTGAGGGTCAGGCTTCGGGGAAGGGTTAGGGTTAGGGTTCGGGCTAGGGTTAGGGTTAGGGGACGGGGACGGTTTAGGGTCCAGGTGAGGGTACGACAACGCTTTAGGGGGAGCGTACGTGTGAGGGCGCGGGTTAGTGTCAGCGTACGGGTTAGGATTAGGGGACGGGTGAGGTTCAGGCTTCGGGGAAGGGTTAGGGTTAGGGTTCGGGCTAGGGTTAGGGTTAGGGGACGGGGACGGTTTAGGGTCCAGGTGAGGGTACGACAATGCTTTAGGGGGAGCGTACGTGTGAGGGCGCGGGTTAGTGTCAGCGTACGGGTTAGGATTAGGGGACGGGTGAGGGTCAGGCTTCGGGGAAGGGTTAGGGTTAGGGTTCGGGCTAGGGTTAGGGTTAGGGGACGGGGACGGTTTAGGGTCCAGGTGAGGGTACGACAACGCTTTAGGGGGAGCGTACGTGTGAGGGCGCGGGTTAGTGTCAGCGTACGGGTTAGGATTAGGGGACGGGTGAGGGTCAGGCTTCGGGGAAGGGTTAGGGTTAGGGTTCGGGCTAGGGTTAGGGTTAGGGGACGGGGACGGTTTAGGGTCCAGGTGAGGGTACGACAACGCTTTAGGGGGAGCGTACGTGTGAGGGCGCGGGTTAGTGTCAGCGTACGGGTTAGGATTAGGGGACGGGTGAGGGTCAGGCTTCGGGGAAGGGTTAGGGTTAGGGTTCGGGCTAGGGTTAGGGGACGGGGACGGGGACGGTTTAGGGTCCAGGTGAGGGTACGACAACGCTTTAGGGGGAGCGTACGTGTGAGGGCGCGGGTTAGTGTCAGCGTACGGGTTAGGATTAGGGGACGGGTGAGGGTCAGGCTTCGGGGAAGGGCTAGGGGCAGGGTTCGGGCTAGGGTTAGGGGACGGGGACGGGGACGGTTTAGGGTCCATGTGACGGTACGACAACGCTTTAGGGGGAGCGTACGTGTGAGGGCGCGGGTTAGTGTCAGCGTACGGGTTAGGATTAGGGGACGGGTGAGGGTCAGGCTTCGGGGAAGGGCTAGGGGTAGGGTTCGGGCTAGGGTTAGGGGACGGGGACGGGGACGGTTTAGGGTCCAGGTGAGGGTACGACAACGCTTTAGGGGGAGCGTACGTGTGAGGGCGCGGGTTAGTGTCAGCGTACGGATTAGGATTAGGGGACGGGTGAGGGTCAGGCTTCGGGGAAGGGTTAGGGTTAGGGTTCGGGCTAGGTTTAGGGGACGGGGACGGGGACGGTTTAGGGTCCAGGTGAGGGCACGACAACGCTTTAGGGGGAGCGTACGTGTGAGGGCGCGGGTTAGTGTCAGCGTACGGGTTAGGATTAGGGGACGGGTGAGGGTCAGGCTTCGGGGAAGGGTTAGGGTTAGGGTTCGGGCTAGGGTTAGGGTTAGGGGACGGGGACGGTTTAGGGTCCAGGTGAGGGTACGACAACGCTTTAGGGGGAGCGTACGTGTGAGGGCGCGGGTTAGTGTCAGCGTACGGGTTAGGATTAGGGGACGGGTGAGGGTCAGGCTTCGGGGAAGTGTTATGGTAAGGGTTCGGGCTAGGGTTAGGGTTAGGGGACGGGGACGGTTTAGGGTCCAGGTGAGGGTACGACAACGCTTTAGGGGGAGCGTACGTGTGAGGGCGCGGGTTAGTGTCAGCGTACGGGTTAGGATTAGGGGACGGGTGAGGGTCAGGCTTCGGGGAAGGGTTACGGTTAGGGTTCGGGCTAGGGTTAGGGTTAGGGGACGGGGACGGTTTAGGGTCCAGGTGAGGGTACGACAACGCTTTAGGGGGAGCGTACGTGTGAGGGCGCGGGTTAGTGTCAGCGTACGGGTTAGGATTAGGGGACGGGTGAGGGTCAGGCTTCGGGGAAGGGTTAGGGTTGGGGTTCGGGCTAGGGTTAGGGTTAGGGGACGGGGACGGTTTAGGGTCCAGGTGTGGGTACGACAACGCTTTAGGGGGAGCGTACGTGTGAGGGCGCGGGTTAGTGTCAGCGTACGGGTTAGGATTAGGGGACGGGTGAGGGTCAGGCTTCGGGGAAGGGTTAGGGTTAGGGTTCGGGCTAGGGTTAGGGTTAGGGGACGGGGACGGTTTAGGGTCCAGGTGAGGGTACGACAACGCTTTAGGGGGATCGTACGTGTGAGGGCGCGGGTTAGTGTCACCGTACGGGTTAGGATTAGGGGACGGGTGAGGGTCAGGCTTCGGGGAAGGGTTAGGGTTAGGGTTCGGGCTAGAGTTAGGGTTAGGGGACGGGGACGGTTTAGGGTCCAGGTGAGGGTACGACAACGCTTTAGGGGGAGCGTACGTGTGAGGGCGCGGGTTAGTGTCAGCGTACGGGTTAGGATTAGGGGACGGGTGAGGGTCAGGCTTCGGGGAAGGGTTAGGGTTAGGGTTCGGGCTAGGGTTAGGGTTAGGGGACGGGGACGGTTTAGGGTCCAGGTGAGGGTACGACAACGCTTTAGGGGGAGCGTACGTGTGAGGGCGCGGGTTAGTGTCAGCGTACGGGTTAGGATTAGGGGACGGGTGAGGGTCAGGCTTCGGGGAAGGGTTAGGGTTAGGGTTCGGGCTAGGGTTAGGGGACGGGGACGGGGACGGTTTAGGGTCCAGGTGAGGGTACGACAACGCTTTAGGGGGAGCGTACGTGTGAGGGCGCGGGTTAGTGTCAGCGTACGGGTTAGGATTAGGGGACGGGTGAGGGTCAGGCTTCGGGGAAGGGTTAGGGTTAGGGTTCGGGCTAGGTTTAGGG
Source organism: Globicephala melas (assembly GCF_963455315.2). Lineage (NCBI taxonomy): Eukaryota > Metazoa > Chordata > Mammalia > Artiodactyla > Delphinidae > Globicephala > Globicephala melas. The sequence goes on from NW_027207732.1 coordinate 115,532, forward strand.
GACGGGGACGGGGACGGTTTAGGGTCCAGGTGAGGGCACGACAACGCTTTAGGGGGAGCGTACGTGTGGGGGCGCGGGTTAGTGTCAGCGTACGGGTTAGGATTAGGGGACGGGTGAGGGTCAGGCTTCGGGGAAGGGTTAGGGTTAGGGTTCGGGCTAGGGTTAGGGTTAGGGGACGGGGACGGTTTAGGGTCCAGGTGAGGGTACGACAACGCTTTAGGGGGAGCGTACGTGTGAGGGCGCGGGTTAGTGTCAGCGTACGGGTTAGGATTAGGGGACGGGTGAGGGTCAGGCTTCGGGGAAGTGTTATGGTAAGGGTTCGGGCTAGGGTTAGGGTTAGGGGACGGGGACGGTTTAGGGTCCAGGTGAGGGTACGACAACGCTTTAGGGGGAGCGTACGTGTGAGGGCGCGGGTTAGTGTCAGCGTACGGGTTAGGATTAGGGGACGGGTGAGGGTCAGGCTTCGGGGAAGGGTTAGGGTTAGGTTTCGGGCTAGGGTTAGGGTTAGGGGACGGGGACGGTTGGGGGTCCAGGTGAGGGTACGACAACACTTTACGGGGAGCGTACGTGTGAGGGCGCGGGTTAGTGTCAGCGTACGGGTTAGGATTAGGGGACGGGTGAGGGTCAGGCTTCGGGGAAGGGTTAGGGTTAGGGTTCGGGCTAGGGTTAGGGTTAGGGGACGGGGACGGTTTAGGGTCCAGGTGAGGGTACGACAACGCTTTAGGGGGAGCGTACGTGTGAGGGCGCGGGTTAGTGTCAGCGTACGGGTTAGGATTAGGGGACGGGTGAGGGTCAGGCTTCGGGGAAGGGTTAGGGTTAGGGTTCGGGCTAGGGTTAGGGTTAGGGGACGGGGATGGTTTAGGGTCCAGGTGAGGGTACGACAACGCTTTAGGGGGAGCGTACGTGTGAGGGCGCGGGTTAGTGTCAGCGTACGGGTTAGGATTAGGGGACGGGTGAGGGTCAGGCTTCGGGGAAGGGTTAGGGTTAGGGTTCGGGCTAGGGTTAGGGTTAGGGGACGGGGACGGTTTAGGGTCCAGGTGAGGGTACGACAACGCTTTAGGGGGAGCGTACGTGTGAGGGCGCGGGTTAGTGTCAGCGTACGGGTTAGGATTAGGGGACGGGTGAGGTTCAGGCTTCGGGGAAGGGTTAGGGTTAGGGTTCGGGCTAGGGTTAGGGTTAGGGGACGGGGACGGTTTAGGGTCCAGGTGAGGGTACGACAACGCTTTAGGGGGAGCGTACGTGTGAGGGCGCGGGTTAGTGTCAGCGTACGGGTTAGGATTAGGGGACGGGTGAGGGTCAGGCTTCGGGGAAGGGTTAGGGTTAGGGTTCGGGCTAGGGTTAGGTTTAGGGGACGGGGACGGTTTAGGGTCCAGGTGAGGGTACGACAACGCTTTAGGGGGAGCGTACGTGTGAGGGCGCGGGTTAGTGTCAGCGTACGGGTTAGGATTAGGGGACGGGTGAGGGTCAGGCTTCGGGGAAGTGTTATGGTAAGGGTTCGGGCTAGGGTTAGGGTTAGGGGACGGGGACGGTTTAGGGTCCAGGTGAGGGTACGACAACGCTTTAGGGGGAGCGTACGTGTGAGGGCGCGGGTTAGTGTCAGCGTACGGGTTAGGATTAGGGGACGGGTGAGGGTCAGGCTTCGGGGAAGGGTTAGGGTTAGGGTTCGGGCTAGGGTTAGGGTTAGGGGACGGGGACGGTTTAGGGTCCAGGTGAGGGTACGACAACGCTTTAGGGGGAGCGTACGTGTGAGGTCGCGGGTTAGTGTCAGCGTACGGGTTAGGATTAGGGGACGGGTGAGGTTCAGGCTTCGGGGAAGGGTTAGGGTTAGGGTTCGGGCTAGGGTTAGGGTTAGGGGACGGGGACGGTTTAGGGTCCAGGTGAGGGTACGACAACGCTTTAGGGGGAGCGTACGTGTGAGGGCGCGGGTTAGTGTCAGCGTACGGGTTAGGATTAGGGGACGGGTGAGGGTCAGGCTTCGGGGAAGGGTTAGGGTTAGGGTTCGGGCTAGGGTTAGGTTTAGGGGACGGGGACGGTTTAGGGTCCAGGTGAGGGTACGACAACGCTTTAGGGGGAGCGTACGTGTGAGGGCGCGGGTTAGTGTCAGCGTACGGGTTAGGATTAGGGGACGGGTGAGGGTCAGGCTTCAGGGAACGGCTAGGGGTAGGGTTCGGGCTAGGGTTGGGGACGGGGACGGGGACGGTTTAGGGTCTAGGTGACGGTACGACAACGCTTTAGGGGGAGCGTACGTGTGAGGGCGCGGGTTAGTGTCAGCGTACGGGTTAGGATTAGGGGACGGGTGAGGGTCAGGCTTCGGGGAAGGGTTAGGGTTAGGGTTCGGGCTAGGGTTAGGGTTAGGGGACGGGGACGGTTTAGGGTCCAGTTGTGGGTACGACAACGCTTTAGGGGGAGCGTACGTGTGAGGGCGCGGGTTAGTGTCAGCGTACGGGTTAGGATTAGGGGACGGGTGAGGGTCAGGCTTCGGGGAAGGGTTAGGGTTAGGGTTCGGGCTAGGGTTAGGGTTAGGGGACGGGGACGGTTTAGGGTCCAGGTGAGGGTACGACAACGCTTTAGGGGGAGCGTACGTGTGAGGGCGCGGGTTAGTGTCAGCGTACGGGTTAGGATTAGGGGACGGGTGAGGGTCAGGCTTCGGGGAAGGGTTAGGGTTAGGGTTCGGGCTAGGGTTAGGGTTAGGGGACGGGGACGGTTTAGGGTCCAGGTGAGGGTACGACAACGCTTTAGGGGGAGCGTACGTGTGAGGGCGCGGGTTAGTGTCAGCGTACGGGTTAGGATTAGGGGACGGGTGAGGGTCAGGCTTCGGGGAAGGGTTAGGGTTAGGGTTCGGGCTAGGGTTAGGGGACGGGGACGGGGACGGTTTAGGGTCCAGGTGAGGGTACGACAACGCTTTAGGGGGAGCGTACGTGTGAGGGCGCGGGTTAGTGTCAGCGTACGGGTTAGGATTAGGGGACGGGTGAGGGTCAGGCTTCGGGGAAGGGTTAGGGTTAGGGTTCGGGCTAGGTTTAGGGGACGGGGACGGGGACGGTTTAGGGTCCAGGTGAGGGCACGACAACGCTTTAGGGGGAGCGTACGTGTGAGGGCGCGGGTTAGTGTCAGCGTACGGGTTAGGATTAGGGGACGGGTGAGGGTCAGGCTTCGGGGAAGGGTTAGGGTTAGGGTTCGGGCTAGGGTTAGGGTTAGGGGACGGGGACGGTTTAGGGTCCAGGTGAGGGTACGACAACGCTTTAGGGGGAGCGTACGTTTGAGGGCGCGGGTTACTGTCAGCGTACGGGTTAGGATTAGGGGACGGGTGAGGGTCAGGCTTCGGGGAAGTGTTATGGTAAGGGTTCGGGCTAGGGTTAGGGTTAGGGGACGGGGACGGTTTAGGGTCCAGGTGAGGGTACGACAACGCTTTAGGGGGAGCGTACGTGTGAGGGCGCGGGTTAGTGTCAGCGTACGGGTTAGGATTAGGGGACGGGTGAGGGTCAGGCTTCGGGGAAGGGTTAGGGTTAGGGTTCGGGCTAGGGTTAGGGTTAGGGGACGGGGACGGTTGGGGGTCCAGGTGAGGGTACGACAACACTTTAGGGGGAGCGTACGTGTGAGGGCGCGGGTTAGTTTCAGCGTACGGGTTAGGATTAGGGGACGGGTGAGGGTCAGGCTTCGGGGAAGCGTTAGGGTTAGGGTTCGGGCTAGGGTTAGGGTTAGGGGACGGGGACGGTTTGGAGTCCAGGTGAGGGTACGACAACGCTTTAGGGGGAGCGTACGTGTGAGGGCGCGGGTTAGTGTCAGCGTACGGGTTAGGATTAGGGGACGGGTGAGGGTCAGGCTTCGGGGAAGGGTTAGGGTTAGGGTTCGGGCTAGGGTTAGGGTTAGGGGACGGGGATGGTTTAGGGTCCAGGTGAGGGTAAGACAACGCTTTAGGGGGAGCGTACGTGTGAGGGCGCGGGTTAGTGTCAGCGTACGGGTTAGGATTAGGGGACGGGTGAGGGTCAGGCTTCGGGGAAGGGTTAGGGTTAGGGTTCGGGCTAGGGTTAGGGTTAGGGGACAGGGACGGTTTAGGGTCCAGGTGAGGGTACGACAACGCTTTAGGGGGAGCGTACGTGTGAGGGCGCGGGTTAGTGTCAGCGTACGGGTTAGGATTAGGGGACGGGTGAGGGTCAGGCTTCGGGGAAGGGTTAGGGTTAGGGTTCGGGCTAGGGTTAGGGTTAGGGGACGGGGACGGTTTAGGGTCCAGGTGAGGGTACAACAACGCTTTAGGGGGAGCGTACGTGTGAGGGCGCGGGTTAGTGTCAGCGTACGGGTTAGGATTAGGGGACGGGTGAGGGTCAGGCTTCGGGGAAGGGTTAGGGTTAGGGTTCGGGCTAGGGTTAGGGGACGGGGACGGGGACGGTTTAGGGTCCAGGTGAGGGTACGACAACGCTTTAGGGGGAGCGTACGTGTGAGGGCGCGGGTTAGTGTCAGCGTACGGGTTAGGATTAGGGGACGGGTGAGGGTCAGGCTTCGGGGAAGTGCTAGGGGTAGGGTTCGGGCTAGGGTTGGGGACGGGGACGGGGACAGTTTAGGGTCCAGGTGACGGTACGACAACGCTTTAGGGGGTGCGTACGTGTGAGGGCGCGGGTTAGTGTCAGCGTACGGGTTAGGATTAGGGGACGGGTGAGGGTCAGGCTTCGGGGAAGGGTTAGGGTTAGGGTTCGGGCTAGGGTTAGGGGACGGGGACGGGGACGGTTTAGGGTCCAGGTGAGGGTACGACAACGCTTTAGGGGGAGCGTACATGTGAGGGCGCGGGTTAGTGTCAGCGTACGGATTAGGATTAGGGGACGGGTGAGGGTCAGGCTTCGGGGAAGGGTTAGGGTTAGGGTTCGGGCTAGGTTTAGGGGACGGGGACGGGGACGGTTTAGGGTCCAGGTGAGGGCACGACAACGCTTTAGGGGGAGCGTACGTGTGAGGGCGCGGGTTAGTGTCAGCGTACGGGTTAGGATTAGGGGACGGGTGAGGGTCAGGCTTCGGGGAAGGGTTAGGGTTAGGGTAAGGGCTAGGGTTAGGGTTAGGGGACGGGGACGGTTTAGGGTCCAGGTGAGGGTACGACAACGCTTTAGGGGGAGCGTACGTGTGAGGGCGCGGGTTAGTGTCAGCGTACGGGTTAGGATTAGGGGACGGGTGAGGGTCAGGCTTCGGGGAAGGGTTACGGTTAGGGTTCGGGCTAGGGTTAGGGTTAGGGGACGGGGACGGTTTAGGGTCCAGGTGAGGGTACGACAACGCTTTAGGGGGAGCGTACGTGTGAGGGCGCGGGTTAGTGTCAGCGTACGGGTTAGGATTAGGGGACGGGTGAGGGTCAGGCTTCGGGGAAGGGTTAGGGTTAGCGTTCGGGCTAGGGTTAGGGTTAGGGGACGGGGACGGTTTAGGGTCCAGGTGAGGGTACAACAACGCTTTAGGGGGAGCGTACGTGTGAGGGCGCGGGTTAGTGTCAGCGTACGGGTTAGGATTAGGGGACGGGTGAGGGTCAGGCTTTGGGGAAGGGTTAGGGTTAGGGTTCGGGCTAGGGTTAGGGTTAGGGGACGGGGACGGTTTAGGGTCCAGGTGAGGGTACGACAACGCTTTAGGGGGAGCGTACGTGTGAGGGCGCGGGTTAGTGTCAGCGTACGGGTTAGGATTAGGGGACGGGTGAGGGTCAGGCTTCGGGGAAGGGTTAGGGTTAGGGTTCGGGCTAGGGTTAGGGTTAGGGGACGGGGACGGTTTAGGGTCCAGGTGAGGGTACGACAACGCTTTAGGGGGAGCGTACGTGTGAGGGCGCGGGTTAGTGTCAGCGTACGGGTTAGGATTAGGGGACGGGTGAGGGTCAGGCTTCGGGGAAGGGTTAGGGTTAGGGTTCGGGCTAGGGTTAGGGTTAGGGGACGGGGACGGTTTAGGGTCCAGGTGACGGTACGACAACGCTTTAGGGGGAGCGTACGTGTGAGGGCGCGGGTTAGTGTCAGCGTACGGGTTAGGATTAGGGGACGGTTGAGGGTCAGGCTTCGGGGAAGGGTTAGGGTTAGGGTTCGGGCTAGGGTTAGGGTTAGGGGACGGGGACGGTTTAGGGTCCAGGTGAGGGTACGACAACGCTTTAGGGGGAGCGTACGTGTGAGGGCGCGGGTTAGTGTCAGCGTACGGGTTAGGATTAGGGGACGGGTGAGGGTCAGGCTTCGGGGGAGGGTTAGGGTTAGGGTTCGGGCTAGGGTTAGGGGACGGGGACGGGGACGGTTTAGGGTCCAGGTGAGGGTACGACAACGCTTTAGGGGGAGCGTACGTGTGAGGGCGCGGGTTAGTGTCAGCGTACGGGTTAGGATTAGGGGACGGGTGAGGGTCAGGCTTCGGGGAAGGGCTAGGGGTAGGGTTCGGGCTAGGGTTAGGGGACGGGGACGGGTACGGTTTAGGGTCCAGGTGACGGTACGACAACGCTTTAGGGGGAGCGTACGTGTGAGGGCGCGGGTTAGTGTCAGCGTACGGGTTAGGATTAGGGGACGGGTGAGGGTCAGGCTTCGGGGAAGGGCTAGGGGTAGGGTTCGGGCTAGGGTTAGGGGACGGGGACGGGGACGGTTTAGGGTCCAGGTGAGGGTACGACAACGCTTTAGGGGGAGCGTACGTGTGAGGGCGCGGGTTAGTGTCAGCGTACGGGTTAGGATTAGGGGACGGGTGAGGGTCAGGCTTCGGGGAAGGGCTAGGGGTAGGGTTCGGGCTAGGGTTAGGGGACGGGGACGGGGACGGTTTAGGGTCCAGGTGAGGGTACGACAAGGCTTTAGGGGGAGCGTACGTGTGAGGGCGCGGGTTAGTGTCAGCGTACGGGTTAGGATTAGGGGACGGGTGAGGGTCAGGCTTCGGGGAAGGGTTAGGGTTAGGGTTCGGGCTAGGGTTAGGGTTAGGAGACGGGGACGGTTTAGGGTCCAGCTGAGGGTACGAGAACGCTTTAGGGGGAGCGTACGTGTGAGGGCGCGGGTTAGTGTCAGCGTACGGGTTAGGATTAGGGGACGGGTGAGGGTCAGGCTTCGGGGAAGGGTTAGGGTTAGGGTTCGGGCTAGGGTTAGGGGACGGGGACGGGGACGGTTTAGGGTCCAGGTGAGGGTACGACAACGCTTTAGGGGGAGCGTATGTGTGAGGGCGCGGGTTAGTGTCAGCGTACGGGTTAGGATTAGGGGACGGGTGAGGGTCAGGCTTCGGGGAAGGGCTAGGGGTAGGGTTCGGGCTAGGGTTAGGGGACGGGGACGGGGACGGTTTAGGGTCCAGGTGAGGGTACGACAACACTTTAGGGGGAGCGTACGTGTGAGGGCGCGGGTTAGTGTCAGCGTACGGGTTAGGATTAGGGGACGGGTGAGGGTCAGGCTTCGGGGAAGGGCTAGGGGTAGGGTTCGGGCTAGGGTTAGGGTTAGGGGACGGGGACGGTTTAGGGTCCAGGTGACGGTACGATAACGCTTTAGGGGGAGCGTACGTGTGAGGGCGCGGGTTAGTGTCAGCGTACGGGTTAGGATTAGGGGACGGGTGAGGGTCAGGCTTCGGGGAAGGGCTAGGGGTAGGGTTCGGGCTAGGGTTAGGGGACGGGGACGGGGACGGTTTAGGGTCCAGGTGAGGGTACGACAACGCTTTAGGGGGAGCGTACGTGTGAGGGCGCGGGTTAGTGTCAGCGTACGGGTTAGGATTAGGGGACGGGTGAGGGTCAGGCTTCGGGGAAGGGCTAGGGGTAGGGTTCGGGCTAGGGTTAGGGGACGGGGACGGGGACGGTTTAGGGTCCAGGTGAGGGTACCACAACGCTTTAGGGGGAGCGTACGTGTGAGGACGCGGGTTAGTGTTAGCGTACGGGTTAGGATTAGGGGACGGGTGAGGGTCAGGCTTCGGGGAAGGGCTAGGGGTAGGGTTCGGGCTAGGGTTAGGGGACGGGGACGGGGACGGTTTAGGGTCCAGGTGAGGGTACGACAACGCTTTAGGGGGAGCGTACGTGTGAGGGCGCGGGTTAGTGTCAGCGTACGGGTTAGGATTAGGGGACGGGTGAGGGTCAGGCTTCGGGGAAGGGTTAGGGTTAGGGTTCGGGCTAGGGTTAGGGGACGGGGACGGGGACGGTTTAGGGTCTAGGTGAGGGTACGACAACGCTTTAGGGGGAGCGTACGTGTGAGGGCGCGGGTTAGTGTCAGCGTACGGGTTAGGATTAGGGGACGGGTGAGGGTCAGGCTTCGGGGAAGGGTTAGGTTTAGGGTTCGGGCTAGGGTTAGGGGACGGGGACGGGGACGGTTTAGGGTCCAGGTGAGGGTACGACAACGCTTTAGGGGGAGCGTACGTGTGAGGGCGCGGGTTAGTGTCAGCGTACGGGTTAGGATTAGGGGACGGGTGAGGGTCAGGCTTCGGGGAAGGGTGAGGGTTAGGGTTCGGGCTAGGGTTAGGGTTAAGGGACGGGGACGGTTTAGGGTCCAGGTGAGGGTACGACAACGCTTTAAGGGGAGCGTACGTGTGAGG